>NW_007378155.1:159692-160984 GCF_000475195.1 Diaphorina citri
AATGAATGGGGATCCTTATGGGAAAATAAAAAAAAAAAAAAAAAAAAATTAAAAAAAAAAAGCGATGAAAGAACTAGGGTGACCGACAGATCACTAAGCTTACCAACATCAGTAGGTAGTGTATAGTGTTATTGGCACGCGGTGGACTTCGGATCTGGAGGTTGTTGGTTCGAGTCGAAGACAAATATTGTAAAATTTATCAAAGATTCAAGGTTATCCCTCAACGGAATACAGCCCATTTTCGTGAGGATAACTGAGTCGATACTTTGAGTTTCGACCAGTGACGGTGGCGGTAGGTATTACCAGAAGAAAATTTATTGAGTTGATGGAATCAGTGAAGGAGGCTTTTAGTAATGCTATGATGTCCAAAAACATTGTGAAGAGGCTCTTGATATTTAGGTACTACTTCTCCTCTATCTCCTTTTCCTCAATGGAGGAGCTGGGTGCAAAAAGGGAAATATGGATTTTTTGCTCTTTTTGCGTAAAACGGTTTTTTGAATAGAACGTGGTGATAACTTTTTTTTTTTTAGGAGGTTTGACAGAGGGAACTGTAACTGCTATGGTCTTATCGTCCCGAAATCGAAGAGAGAAGGAAGACAGGATATCCGTCAAAAATGTTGCTTCTTGAATAATACCGAGGGAAATGGAAAGGAAGAAGAAAATCTTTATGTACAGGAGTCGAAAATTTTCCTACCAATAAGAACCTTTCAACCAAATAGACAAATAGAGGAAGTAGAACATGACAAAGGTTTCGGAAAAATAGCACGCACCAAAAACCAAAATCTCTGAAAAAAACATGCAAAAAGGGGGTTTGAATTTTGCAAAACGGTCCTCTCGTGACACACTTTCGGTCCGTGATGAACAAACGGTTCAAACGATTAGAGAACCGTTTAAGGGTGTTAGGGGGATGCGAACCCAGGTGATTTGGGGGGGTGTACCAACTGGGTTTCTGGTGCGGTGCCAAAACACCAAATCAGATATCATTGAGTCAAGGTCGTACGAGAGTGTGCCAAGGTCAGAGAGAGAGAGGGAGAGAAAGAGAGAGATGGTCGGGGAGAGAGAAAGTGAGAGAGAGAGAGAAAGAGAGAGATGGTCGGGGAGAGAGAAAGAAAGAGAGAAAGTGAGAGAGAGAAAGAGAGAGAGAGAGGGAGGGAGAAAAGAATGGTTGTTTGTCCTGCTCGAATGAGACTAAAAAGTCCCTTTACCCCAGCAGTCTAAACAAGGTCTCGTGTATTTTATGGATTTAAGAGAGAGAGAGGGAGGGAGGGAGAGAGAGAGAGAGAGAGAGAGAG
>NW_007378155.1:161728-183297 GCF_000475195.1 Diaphorina citri
AAAAAAAATTTTAACATAAAATAAAAAAAAAAAAAAAAAAAAAAAAAAAAAAAAAAAATCAGTAAAACATCAAAACTCTGTTCCGTGTTGATTTATGCCGGGCGTCTCTTCAAACTATTGACGTAGGTTTTTTTTTTTTTAAGAGGTTTGACAGAGGGAACTGTAACTGCTATGGTCTTATCGTCCCGAAATCGAAGAGAGAAGGAAGACAGGATAGGAGAAAGCCAGCCGTTCCGAGAACGAACATTAGGTATCCCATCAGGATAAAATCCGCCCCGGGCGGGAATCGAACCCGCGGCCTAGCGCTTACAAGGCAGACGCACTACCAACTAAGCTAACTAGGCTGGCTATAACTTTTTTTTTCGATGAGTTACAGCGTTTTTTGTAAACATACTTTTCAAGGATTTTGATGAAAAATTGAAAACTTTAAAGTTAAATAGGTATCTCAGTTTGATGATTTCCATTTATTGCCCTTTTTGCACCCAGCTCCTCAATTTCCATATCTTCCGTTTTTTTTCTAGAATAAAAGGAACTCATAGGCCAATCGTTTTCCCTTTAGCTGTGTCCACACATAGTCAACGGCCGTCGATCGATGAGGTGAATCTATGTTATCGAGGCAGTGCGTGTGGACACACCTTTGCTTTAGATATTTAGGTACTCCTCCTCCCTTTCCCTATCTCTTCGTCCCCCCTAGATTTAAAGAAATTCAAAGGCCAAGTCATTTTCCCTTAGAAAAAGTCTGCTAGAGCAATGCGCAGTCACTCATCCCAAGAGACAGAAGTTTAAACAGGAACAGATGTGAAGTTGTGAAGCCCAAATGCCAAGAATGGGTTGTCGCCAGGACAACTGAATCCTGAAATAACATCTTTATCAATAGTGATGGGTTTAACCTTCATTTGGGATTTAAAATGTAGGGCACGAGGCCAGAAAAATAGAGGTAGGTAGGTACTAGACCCGGGTTTGAGTTCCGGGTAATGACAGAAAAATAAATAAAATTGTGGTAGGTACCATATCGAACCCACGCCATCCTGTTTACGAGGCGAGGTTTTTCGCCCGCAGTTCGGATTAGGCTTGAAAATTATCAAGTTAAAAATTATCAAACAGCTTAGCCCATAAGCCATAAGAGACGAGCATTTTTTTTCTTCCATTGGATCTTGCTGAAATTTAACCGCTTGTAACTCCGGACCGGTACCAAATCCCCGATGCACTCTGACGTGGAGCGACTGAGATATTAGCGAAAAAGAGAAAGGTTTGGTCAAGTTTGGTGTGACTTTAATGTAGGCCTCGACTTTCATGGGTTAGGTGTATTTTCCTTCCGGGAAAATGAGAGGAAAAAGCTTTATGCTCTTTGCTTCACTGTGTTCCTCTTGTCCTTAGCAGAAGAAACGGGTAGGTTCTAGATTATTATCGTTTCATTTTTCGACGTGCTCCGAATAGTTACTACGTACTAGTACTTGAAGTAATGTGAAAGCGGTACCCACCGACCACCGAGGTACATAAAAAAAACTACGCATTTACACACTGTCGGAGGTTGCTTTCCAAAGTACTCACCAGTACCTAGAAAACATTGAAGAATAATCCTTTCAAAATCCTAGAAATGTCTCAAGTGGTTGGGCATGGGCAGCATAGGTACCTACCTTTACTCTAGCAAAAGGTCTCAAGAATAATAATAATAATAATCCTTTGAACGTCTTTCTAATTCAAGTGAGTGGGTACCTTTCTTCGTAGCAAAGATTGCTATAATTTTATTTGCTATGCATAGGTGTAGATTATTATCATTTCATTTTTCGACGTGCTCCGCTTAGTTACTACGTAGTAGTACTTGAAGTAATGCGAAAGCGGTACCGACCGAGGTACATAAAAAAACTACGCATTTACACACTGTCGGAGGTTGCTTTCCAAAGTACCCACCAGTACCTAGAAAACATTGAAGAATAATCCTTTCGAGATATGTCTCAAGTGGTTGGGCATGGGCAGCCTATATAGGTACCTACCTTTTTTCTAGCAAAAGGTCTCAAGACTAATAGTAATCCTTTGAACGTCTTTCTAATTCAAGTGAGTGGGTACCTTTCTTCGTAGCAAAGATTGCTATAATTTTATTTGCTATGCATAGGTAATACCCAATTTAAAATAGGTAGTGGTACTTGGAAAATAAAAGAGATTCAAAGGAACGGCAACCCTTTATGGGGATTTGGGTACTCTTGAAGTGTAAATATTGTCGTTCGTGCATAAATAAATAAGTGAAATAAGCAGTACCGCAAATAGTGAATGTGAGTACCTATTATTATTATTTATTTTCTTTTTATTTTCGTACATTTCTTTTACTCTTCACAAATGTTTAGGTAGGTAACTATAGGTACACAACATTTGAAAAGAAAGCAGCCTCCATGCCCGAGTGGGCATCACACTAGGCTAGCTTGGACTTCGGAGGTTCTAGGTTCGATTCCCGCGGACTAAATTTTTATTTAATTGAAATGTGAAGTTCACTCAGCCTCGTGAGGACAATATGAGCTGCTGTTTTGAAAGAGTAGAGATTCAGATTTTGGTTCAGCCAGAAAAGACATTTGTACCTATGGAAGTATATATGTACCTACCTAAATACATAGACCCCATAGTTCTAGAAGAAAAGACATAGGTACATACCTATTTACTTACCTATAGCTACCTACAAAGAAAGAAAGAAGAAAGGAGAGAAAGAAAGGGGTGTGCCAATCTGTTTTTGTTTGATTTAAGGATCAGGATTAGAGATTATAGAGAGCGTGCTTAGAGAGGACATGTGCCAAAATTTCAAACATCTCTATTTTTCCTCTGTTGGAAAGTCCTGTCTACAGGGTGACACCAAATCCACTTTTTAAACATCTCTATTTTTCCTCTGTTGCAAAGTCCTGTCTACAGGGTGACACCAAATCCACTTTTACACTCCTTATCCTGTATTTTTACATTAAGGAAAAAGTAATACCTACACTACCTACAGAATTAAAATCAGCTGTGTACCTTTCATCTCTCTTTACCACCGAGCCCAGTCTTTTCAAGAGGAGAAACTTTGCTCGTAGGTCTCCTGTCTTAGGCTAGCAACTCACTATCAGGTAGACCTGATAGTGAGTGGCTGGCCTTACTCATGAGCTTCTTTCCCAGATCTTGAAGGAAAAATTTTCCCTCTTCAAAAAATGGTTCCAGGTTCTCCACGGCGACAGCTCGGAAAATGTAGCTATTTCGGAGATGTTGGTATTTTACGGTGTTTGGTATCCCGCGCTCCCTCTGCCACCGAACTTGATAGGTACCTACTCTTGATGATTTCTCAAGGTTGTAAGGGCCAGCCTAGTTAGCTTAGTTTGTAGTGCGTCTGCCTTGTAAGCGCTAGGCCGTGGGTTCGATTCCCGCCCGGGGCGGATTTTATCCTGATGGGATAATGTTCGTTCTCGGAACGGCTGGCTTTCTCCTATCCTGTCTTCCTTCTCTCTCCGATTTCGGGACGATAAGACCCTAGAGTTACAGTTCCCTCTGTCAAACCTCTTAAAAAAAAAAAAAAAAAAAAAAAATAGAGAAGTGGTCAATGTAATCAAATTAAAATGTTCCTTCTGATATTATGTTGTTTCATAGGTACCACCTCCCTCCCAAATAAATGAGGAGGTTCAACAGACCTAAAGCACCGTTCAAACCGGTGGAAAATTGGTATAATACGTCGGTGAAACCGTCATAATAAATTGGTATATTGGTAATACCGGTATAATTTATTGGCTTGAGATGTAAAGGCAGTGTTTTCCGCCCGCCAGTACACTCGACCGTAAAACACCAGCCTTACTCACTTTACACCGCTTTTTCACTAGATCTTAGCCTTTTGCGTACAGAATCAATTTCACCAGAATCGCTCTTACGGTAGGATTCATGTCCCACATGAAACTCAAGCGTTGTTGTTACAGTCAGACGTAAACAAAACATTTTTTTCAAATACGGTAGGATTCATGTGAGACATGAAACCTCCGAAAAGCGATTTGTGGTAGGCTTCATGTCACACATGAAATTGTTCCCTCGCTTTTAATTTATTTTCTTTTTTTTCCTAGTTGAGATAGAAACATCTGGTTTTTTTTGTCTTCTTCGGAAATCTTCGGACTATAATTCCGAATGCTTTGGAATCATAATAAACAAACACCGGCTTTTCAGTCTGCATTTGAAAGGAGCAAAAGATACACAAGTTCCTAGGCACGTCCTACCGTAACGCCTCCTATCTGTAAAAATCAAGCCGACCGTAGCGAGTAAATCTGTAGCTTCATGCTGGACATGAATCCTACCGTATCGCCAGATTCAAGTTATATTTCTCCTACCATAATGGCGGAACCATGATTTCATGTGACACATGAATCTGTCCGCAAAAGGTTAAAATGTACAAACCTCTGTTGATGTTGTACAGAGAAATAGGAGATGCAGTAGTCACAGAAGATTTAAAGCCAGCAATTTAGCTACGTTTGACACACAATAATGGTTATGAAGTCATTTGATACATCTTTTCCCCAACAGGACATTGGAGGTTAATTTTTTGATAGAGGGAACTGTAACTGAAATTAGGTAGGTCATAGAAAGTAAAAAGAAATGGCAGATGTGCGCTTTCGAGTGAAAACCCCTCTTATTAGGTCTTCATAGATTGGTTGAATGGTTTTCACTGTTTTGTTTGCGAAAAGTGGGTCACAGGATATTAGCAAGTGCGGGGGAGAGCACGCTTCTCTAGGGGTCTACAGAAAATGTACGTGGTAAATGGAGCTTCTATCTTTCCTGGGTTGAGACTGAGCAAAATTTCAGATTCTCTTTTATTAAAATGTTGGAGCTGCCCTACATCGCGTTATTGGTAATCCTCGCTCGCGTCAGTAGTTGGTTCAGAAAATTTCTTTGGCCATCCAAAGGGCAATTGTTCGAGCATCATGAGCACGTTGCCTTCTGGAATGTGATGTTAGACGAAGTGTATTATTTATTCTATAGGTATTTCATGTCCATTTTGCAGTGTAGTGCGTCTCCCTTGTAAGCGCTGCGTCGGAGGGTCGGTTCCCGGCCGTTGTGGGTTTTATCCTAAACAGATAAGGTTCGTTCTCGGAATAGCTGGCTTTCTCCAACCAATCCTTCTTCTCCTCCGGACGATAGCTGTTACAGTTCCCTCTATCAAACCCTTTTTGATAGAGGGAACTGTAACTGAAATTAAGTAGGTCATAGAAAGTACTGCTGGGGTAAAGGGACTTTTTAGTCTCATTCGAGCAGGACAAACAAGGTATATTCCATTCTTTTCTCCCTCCCTCTCTCTCTCTCTCTTTCTCTCTCTCACTTTCTCTCTTTCTTTCTCTCTCCCCGACCATCTCTCCCTTTCTCTCCCTCTCTCTCTCTCTGACCTTGGCACACTCTCGTACGACCTTGACTCAATGATATCTGATCTGGTGTTTTGGCACCGCACCAGAAACCCAGTTGGTACACCCCCGAAATCACCTGGGTTCGCAACCCCCTAACCCCCTTAAACGGTTCTCTAATCGTTTGAACCGTTTGTTCATCACGGACCGAAAGTGTGTCACGAGAGGACCGTTTTGCAAAATTCAAACCCCCTTTTTGCATGTTTTTTTCAGAGATTTTGGTGCGTGCTATTTTTCCGAAACCTTTGTCATGTTCTACTTCCTCTATTTGTCTATTTGATGGAAAGGTTGAAAGGTTCTTATGGGTAGGAAAATTTTCGATTCCTGTACATAAAGTTTTTCTTCTTCTTCTTCTTCTTCTTCTCCATTTCCCTCAACGGGATACAGTCCATTTTCGTGAAGACAACTGAGTCGATACTTTGAGTTTCAACCAGTGGCGGTGGCGGTAGGTATTACCAGAAGAAAATTTATTGAGTTGATGGAATCAGTGAAGGAGGCTTTTAGTAATGCTATGATGTCCAAAAACATTGCGAAGAGGCCCTTGATATTTAGGTACTACTTCTCCTCTATCTCCTTTTCCTCAATTGAGGAGCTGGGTGCAAAAAGGGAAATATGGATTTTTTGCCCTTTTTGCGTAAAACGGTTTTTTGAATAGAACGTGGTGATAACTTTTTTTTAAGAGGTTTGACAGAGGGAACTGTAACTGCTATGGTCTTACCCTCCCGAAATCGAAGAGAGAAGGAACACAGGATAGAAGAAACCCAGCCGTTCCGAGAACGAACATTATCCCATCAGCTTAGTTGGTAGGATAAAATCCGCCCGGGCGGATTTTATCCTACCAACTAAGCTAACTAGGCTGGCAAAAAAATCGAATGAAACTCACGACAAGTGAGAAAGGGACTTTACATATACAACAACTTTACCAACACCGGTAGCCACCTACCTGTACACTCCCGAGTTAGCCGTTTCTTAACATTGATACACAAGAGGACTGTTTTGTCCCAGGGTACAGAAGTTTCGAACGAGTCTCCAATGAAGTAATAGTCACACGCAAAATCCTGAAATATCAATTGAAATTAACAACAGCCTAGAGTCAATGCCCTTGCTAATAGCAAAGGTTGAGTGCAAAGGGCATCCACTGGTAAAATTTGTAACCGAAACCAAATGTCAGCCTAAAATCTCATAGACTTTTTATTATGTGGAAACACTTACCCGAATATAGGCAATAATATATGTCAACATATAACCGCGACGTCCATTAGATTCCCCAGCAGGAATACCACCATATCTCTTCGCAATGGAGTAGATCTTGTCCTCATTATTCTTCACATCCTCAGGATCACCTAAAACAAGAAGAGCCATGTTGTCATGCAGAAGGTTCCGGGTTCGAGTCCGACCATTGACAAAAATTTGTACTCGTTTTTCGATTGCAAATATTTCTACGGGTTACTTTCTGGTGTTCTTGTGTTGAGCCAGCACCTAAATGGGAAGTATCGTGTCTCTTATCGACTATATGTGGACAGAACTACAAGGCAGGCCACCCCCTAAGCTAACAAGATTGGCATAGAGGTACTTTTTTAGATTGGGTTGGGTAGGTACTTGACAGACTTTCCGCTCGTCTAAGTAGGTGTGTCCACAACGGAGAACCAACCACCAATCCTCGCCTAGTACCGACACAAGAGAAAATAAACCATACTTATGAATAGAAGCATCCTCAACGGAGTCTTGACCATAGCTCCGCATAAAATCAAGAAATTGAGCTGAGTATTTTTTCTGCTATGATCTCGGTGCGGCGAGGGTCAATGGTCTACGGTCGTGACCGCGCACCAAAGGTTAGACACGGGGTATGGTTTACCTTCAAACAGCACAGTAGCAGCGCACATTTCGTCATCTCTGAAGCCCAGTATCTTGGTGACATACAACTTCTTCAGTCCATCTGTAAGGAGCTCCAGGTAGCCAGGATCTGGCCGGAAGAATTGGCCTGCTTTTAGCTGAACGTTGTCCACCAGTCGAATCGAAGAGGGCTGACATCGCTGAAAAAAAAAGTAAATAATAATAATAAAATAAATGGAACGATTTTGTTTTTCAAATTTTAATAGAGCGATTCTCTATCAAACCTCTTTTGATCGTCTCAAAACCCATGAAATAAAAACAAAGGTAGATTCTGTTGAAGGGGGGGGGGAAAGAAGAGCCGAGGTACATAAAAAAACTACGCATTTACACACTGTCGGAGGTTGCTTTCCAAAGTACCCACCAGTACCTAGAAAACATTGAAGAATAATCCTTTCGAGATATGTCTCAAGTGGTTGGGCATGGGCAGCCTATATAGGTACCTACCTTTTTTCTAGCAAAAGGTCTCAAGACTAATAGTAATCCTTTGAACGTCTTTCTAATTCAAGTGAGTGGGTACCTTTCTTCGTAGCAAAGATTGCTATAATTTTATTTGCTATGCATAGGTAATACCCAATTTAAAATAGGTAGTGGTACTTGGAAAATAAAAGAGATTCAAAGGAACGCCAACCCTTTATGGGGATTTGAGTACTCTTGAAGTGTAAATATTGTCGTTCGTGCATAAATAAATAAGTGAAATGAGTAGTACCGCAAATAGTGAATATGAGTACCTATTATTATTATTTATTTTCGTACATTTCTTTTACTCTTCTCAAATGTTTAGGTAGGTAACTATAACTAGGTACACAACATTTGAAAAGAAAGCAGCCTCCATGCCCGGAGTGGGCATCACACTAGGCTAGCTTGGACTTCGGAGGTTCTAGGTTCGATTCCCGCGGTCTAAATTTTTATTGAATTGAAATGTGAAGGACAATATGAGCCTGCTGTTTTGAAAGAGTAGAGATTCAGATTTTGGTTCAGCCAGCGAAGAAAAGACATTTGTACCTATGTAAGTATGTACGTACATATATGTACCTACCTCAATACATAGATTCCATAGTTCTAGAAGAAAAGACATAGGTACATACCTATTTACTTACCTATAGCTACCTACAAAGAAAGAAGAAAGAAAGGAGAGAAGGAAAGGGGTGTGCCAATCTGTTTTTGTTTGATTTAAGGATCAGGATTAGAGATTATAGAGAGCGTGCTTAGAGAGGACATGTGCCAAAATTTCAAACATCTCTATTTTTCCTCTGTTGGAAAGTCCTGTCTACAGGGTGACACCAAATCCACTTTTACACTCCTTATCCTGTATTTTTACATTAAGGAAAAAGTAATACCTACACTACCTACAGAATTAAAATCACCTGTGTCCTTTTCATCTCTCTCCACCACCGAGCCCAGTCTTTTCAAGAGGAGAGACTTTGCTCGTGGGTCTCCTGTCTTAGGCTAGCAACTCACTATCAGGTAGACCTGATAGTGAGTGGCTGGCCTTACTCATGAGCTTCTTTCCCAGATCTTGAAGGAAAAATTTTCCCTCTTCAAAAAATGGTTCCAGGTTCTCCACGGCGACAGCTCGGAAAATGTAGCTATTTCGGAGATGTTGGTATTTTACGGTGTTTGGTATCCCGCGCTCCCTCTGCCACCGAACTTGATAGGTACCTACTCTTGATGATTTCTCAAGGTTGTAAGGGCCAGCCTAGTTAGCTTAGTTTGTAGTGCGTCTGCCTTGTAAGCGCTAGGCCGTGGGTTCGATTCCCGCCCGGGGCGGATTTTATCCTGATGGGATAATGTTCGTTCTCGGAACGGCTGGCTTTCTCCTATCCTGTCTTCCTTCTCTCTCCGATTTCGGGACGATAAGACCCTAGAGTTACAGTTCCCTCTGTCAAACCTCTTAAAAAAAAAAAAAAAAAAAAAAAATAGAGAAGTGGTCAATGTAATCAAATTAAAATGTTCCTTCTGATATTATGTTGTTTCATAGGTACCACCTCCCTCCCAAATAAATGAGGAGGTTCAACAGACCTAAAGCACCGTTCAAACCGGTGGAAAATTGGTATAATACGTCGGTGAAACCGTCATAATAAATTGGTATATTGGTAATACCGGTATAATTTATTGGCTTGAGATGTAAAGGCAGTGTTTTCCGCCCGCCAGTACACTCGACCGTAAAACACCAGCCTTACTCACTTTACACCGCTTTTTCACTAGATCTTAGCCTTTTGCGTACAGAATCAATTTCACCAGAATCGCTCTTACGGTAGGATTCATGTCCGGCCCTGGCTCCAGTAAAACCCTGTAACTCTAGTAATAACAGTAAACATCAGAGAGACAGAAGAAAAGGGTTGGTACAGTGTGGATGGATACCTTTCTATTTTTCTTTAGAAATGAACAGCGACAATAATACAAAACACAGGACCCACTAGGCTTCCTGAATATTTATTTACTTATTGTTCAAAATCGAAAAAAAAAGTTGGTGTGATCATAATAACACACGACTTTCTATTACCACAAACCATTCTCGGGGTATTTTGTAAATCAATGTACCTACATAACCCTGGCTCCAGTAAAACCCTGTAACTCTAGTAATAACAGTAAACATCAGAGAGACAGAAGAAAAGGGTTGCTAAAGAGTGGGTACAGTGTGGATGGATACCTTTCTATTTTTCTTTAGAAATGAACAGCGACAATAACACAAAACACAGGACTCACTAGGCTTCCTGAATATTTATTTATTTATTGTTCAAAATCGAAAAAAAGTTGGTGTGATCATAATAACACACGACTTTCTATTACCACAAACCATTCTCGGGGTATTTTGTAAATCAATGTACCTACATTACATACAGATTTCCTCTCTGCTCTTCTGGTATTTTCGTGTTGCAGCATAGTTAGCTCACGGTGTAGTGCGTCTCCCTTGTAAGCGCTGGGTCGGAGGTTCGGTTCCCGGCCGTTGTGGGTTTTATCCTAAACAGATAAGGTTCGTTTTCGGAATAGCTGGCTTTCTCCTAACCGATCCAACCAATCCTTCTTCTCTTTCGGACGATAGCTGTTACAGTTCCCTCTATCAAACCCTTTTTGATAGAGGGAACTGTAACTGAAACTAGATAGGTCATAGAAAGTAAAAAGAAATGGCAGATGTGCACTTTCGAGTGAAAACCCCTCTTATTAGGTCTTCATAGATTGGTTGAATGGTTTTCACTGTTTTGTTTGCAAAAAGTGGGTCACAGGATATTAGCAAGTGCGGGGGAGAGCACGCTTCTCTAGGGGTCTACAGAAAATGTACATGGTAAATGGAGCTTCTATCTTCCCTGGGTTGAGACTGAGCAAAATTTCAGATTCTCTTTTATTAAAATGTTGGAGCTGCCCTACATCGCTTTACTGGTAATCCTCGTTCGCGTCAGTAGTTGGTTCAGAAAATTTCTCTGGCCATCCAAAGGGGCAACTTATTGTTCGAGCATCATGAGCACGTTGCCTTCTGGAATGATGTTAGGCGAAGTGTATTATTTATTCTATAGGTATACCTAATATGTCCATTTTTTTTTCCTTCAAATTTTTATAGTAGCGCTGACCTTCCAACCCATATCTCTCAAAATAATGACAACAGTAAGTTATTACTAGAGGCTTTGTATTTGAAGTTCTTTGGGCTCTTTTTTGCAATAGAAAATCCAATTCACCCTTTTCTTATTGGTATACTTTTTGACTTTGTATAATAATTCTCTATTCTCTCGGTCTGTAGAACGAATTTGACCATTGTTAATTTCAAAATTGCTTCTTTCCATCGCAGGCTTTTTTTATGTGGTCCTCCAGGGTGGAATGCCATCACCGAATGACTGATGATCATTTGGTCACAATACCACCAATATGTATTGTTCGAGTAACAATATTCTCAAACCGAATACCAATTTTCCTTTCTCCTTAGTCAGTGAGATTGATTCTTCCTTAGTCTTTTCTTAAAGGTCTGCAAAAATTTCTATTTTCCCTGCACCAAAGTCACCCACTTTTAAATTGTTGTCCAAAATTAAAATTAATTACTCTTCTTGTCACGGGGGAATAATAACAATAAACAAAAGCAGAATTTGACACAATTTTAAATGGGACAGTCATCAATTTTTTTCAAGACACTTCTTTTCAAAAGAGGGTCACTTTTCTTCTTTTTACTTTTTGACAAGAATTTGAAGAGAAAGGAAAGGTTTGAGCAGTTTTGCGAAATAGGGTCAAAAAATTACCCACTTTCTCTCGGTGTGGTGAGTTTTTCTTTTCAAAAAAGGGTCACTTTTTTTCTTTTCTCCTTTTCTTGACAAGAATTTGAAGAGAAAGGAAAGGTTTGAGCCTTTTTCTTTTCAAAAAAGGGTCACTTTTTTTCTTTTCTCCTTTTCTTGACAAGAATTTGAAGAGAAAGGAAAGGTTTGAGCAGTTTTGCGAAATAGGGTCAAAAAATTACCCACTTTCTCTCGGTGTGGTGAGTGTTGCAAAATATAATAATGATGCTACGCATGGTAAAAGACCTCAATGAAAGGCTTTTCAGGGTTGCTTCCTCTATTTTGCAATTTTCGTTTCCACCCTGTTAAAGAAATGAAAAAAACAGTGGGAATGATTGTGATACCCAAGAACAACGTTGCCTTCATTCTGATTTGGTGTTTTCAAGTATGACAGTAACAAGGTAGGTCTTTTTGTCCTAAAATGGAAGAGAGAATCAAGACAGGATAGGAGAAAGCCAGCTGTTTCCACCGTGTTAAAGAAATGAAAAAAACAGTGGGAATGATTGTGATACCCAAGAACAACGTTGCCTTCATTCTGAATTGGTGTTTTCAAGTATGACAGTAACAAGGTAGGTCTTTTTGTCCTAAAATGGAAGAGAGAATCAAGACAGGATAGGAGAAAGCCAGCCGTTCTGAGAACGAACCTTATCTGCCTAGGGCTTGTCTCGGGCGGTAATCGAACTCGCGACATAGCGCTTGTAAAGTGCTATAACACCCCTAGGGACATTAGGGTATACCCTTCAAGCTAACTAAGCTGGTTCTGGAATACCCTTTGCTCTACTTCAAGACACACTCCTTTGAATCTATGACTTATGATAAATTATAACACGAGTACAAAAATGCATAATCTATAACACCCCTAGGGACATTAGGGTATACCCTTCAAGCTAACTAAGCTGGTTCTGGAATACCCTTTGCTCTACTTCAAGACACACTCGAGAACAAACCTTATCTGCCTAGGGCTTGTCTCGGGCGGTAATCGAACTCGCGACATAGCGCTTGTAAAGTGCTATAGCACCCCTAGGGACATTAGGGTATACCCTTCAAGCTAACTAAGCTGGCTCTGGAATACCCTTTGCTCTACTTCAAGACACACTCCTTTGAATCTATGACTTATGATAAATTATAACACGAGTACAAAAATGCATAATACGAGTATTAATGCTTCGGTTCCAAATTTTCGAGCAATTTGTGCGATGCTTCTGGTTGACTGTTTGGTTATGTAAGGCTTGTAACAGGGAAGGTCATTGTAGAACTCTTTTCTTTTCCATCATCAGAGCGAAGGAAAGGGCGGGATTACAGGGCCATTTACAGCTTAGCCCTTAGCCAGGGGCCCTCCAACAATGATGTTCTCCTTTTAAGGAAGTTGCTTGAGGGAACTGGAACAACGAATGTCTTATGGTCCCTAAATCGAAGACAAAAGGAGGACAGGATAGGAGAAAGCCAGCCGTTCCGAGAACGAACCTTATCTGTTTAGGATAAAGTTCGCAACGGGCGGGAATCAAACCAGCGACCTATCGCTTACAAGGCAGACGAGCTACCCTACAAGCTAACTAGGGTTGCTGGGCGCCTAACAGCAACATGTTTAATAGGGGACACGGTTAGTTCAGTGGTAACGCGCTTGCTTGCCATGCAGAAGGTCCCGGGTTCGATGCCCACTATCGACAATAATTTGTACGAGTTTTTTTGATCGCAAATATATTTCAACGGGTTACTCTCTGGTGTTCTCGTGTTGGCCCAGCACATGGGAAGTATTGTGTCTCTTCTCGCCCGTCTTATGAGAGGCAAAGCCTTGTAAGCGCTAGGCCGCGGATTCGGGCGGATTTTATCGTTCTCGGAACAACTGGCTTTCTCCTATCCTGTGTCCTTCTCTCGCGTCCCAGACCAAGCTCTGGCCATTCTGCCACGGGACTATCGTGATGCCGTCCGGTCGGTACGTATCATGCGGGACTGTTGTTCCGCATACGGTTCTACTCAATCCCACTTTTCGGGCCCTGGCTCGTCCCTAAATAGAAGACAAAAGGAAGACAGGATAGGAGAAAGCCAGCCGTTCCGAGAACGAACCTTGTCTGTTGAGGATAAAGTTCGCAACGGGCGGGAATGAAACCAGCGACCTATCGCTTACAAGGCAGACGAGCTACCCTACAAGCTAACTAGGGTTGCTGGGCCCCTAACAGCAACATATTTAATAGGGGACACGGTTAGTTCAGTGGTAACGCGCTTGCTTGCCATGCAGAAGGTCCCGGGTTCGATGCCCACTATCGACTATAATTTGTACGAGTTTTTTTTGATCGCAAATACATTTCAACGGGTTACTTTCTGGTGTTCTTGTGTTGGCCCAGCACATGGGAAGTATTGTGTCTCTTCTCGCCCGTCTTATGAGAGGCATACTACGGGATGAGCATGCTTCGACACAGAGATCGCAAATATAGGTATTTCAACGGGTTACTCTCTGGTGTTCTCGTGTTGGCCCAGCACATGGGAAGTATTGTGTCTCTTCTCGCCCGTCTTATGAGAGGCATACTACGGGATGAGCATGCTTCGACACAGACAACACGAGTCACGAGTCTAATGTAGCAGTTGTTTCGATTGTGTTTTATTTTCTGGAGAAATAACGGCTCGTTTCGGGCCTCTTTGAGAAGCCCCGCGTCCGGGCAAAAGGCACCTGACGAGGCCCCCCTTTGAACGCGGCCCTGCAGGGATTGCAAATTTCGCACCAAGATTTGAATAGGTAGGAAACGGCCTTGCCTTTCCAACAGGTAGGTCCTAGGATTTCTCATTGTTACTCAACTTGTAATATTGTTCAATCTTTCACACGAACTAACGGGACTTCATCGAGGATTGCAAATTTTTGGTGCAGTTTTGAAGGATTTGTAACATTTGTATGTGAATAGAGGTAGGTATATGTATTAATATTTTCAGATGTTCACATGATGATTAAACGGGAGATAGGTAGGTACATTTTTTTCTCACCGAAGGAGGATTTAGGTGTTGGCCATATGTAAATACCATCTACTAGATCCGAGTAGATTCGGTACAGTTTTGACGGATTTGTAACATTTGTATGTGAATAGAGGTAGGTATATATGTATTAATTTTCACATGTTCACATGATGATTAAACGGCAGATAGGTAGGTACATTTTTTTCTCACCGAAGGAGGATTTAGGTGTTGGCCATATGTAAATACCATCTACTAGATCCGAGTAGATTCGTATAAGCTCAACCCATCCACCTGATCCTTTGGGGCTGTTTGCCCCTACACCTAAGCCTTCGAGTGGGCTTTTTGCGTATAGAGTTACAGTAGCCCAGTAGATAGCGTGACAATTTACAGACAGAAGATCGGATTTACGTGACAATTTACAGACGGAAAATCGAATTTTGGAAAAGAAAAGATCATATGTAGTGGTCAAGGGGACGTTCCTCGGTGGTGTAGTGGTCAAGGCGCTCGCCTGGTAAACAGGAGGGCGTGGGTTCAATCCCAGCCTGAAAAGAAAAGATCATAATTATGTAGTGGTCAAGGGGACGTTCCTCGGTGGTGTAGTGGTCAAGGCGCTCGCCTGGTAAACAGGAGGGCGTGGGTTCAATCCCAGCCGAATGAACAAGCAGGGCCCGTCCCCCCAAAAACCAGTTTTTTTGGTTTTTGGCTTTTTGGTTCTCTGGACAAAATTTACACCATCATTTTCGTGATCCTGTAAAGAGACCTTTAATTTGATATATAGGTCGACCAGGTTTGGATAAGTCCTTCTATGGGAACAGACAGACAGACAGACTGACTTCGTCCGCTGTTCGTCCGAGTCGAGTCTGTCCGAGACATGTCCACCAGTAAATTCAATTTTAAAATATGTTTAATCATGGGTATGAAAAATATGTAACTATTAAAATGTCAATAAATTACAAAATTACCTACATTGCTCTTGTGATGGATTGAATATAGAAATACAAAAATACCTACCTAAATGAAAAAAGTGCCTGTATTATGTAATATCTATACCGATATCACTATCAAACCTCGTCACCCTAGCACGATGATGTAATCTACCCAGAAAACAAGTCCTAGGTGCCTTCAGGTAGAACGAAGGCACCCATTGTTTTTGTCTCCCGTTAATACCCAGAGTACCTGGGTTCGATCCTTTGTGTTACACAATTCTCAAGAAGTTGCATTATTTCCAACACGACCCCGAGTTATGAAATATTAAAATAGTCACGGGTTTTGTTTTCCTGAATTAGATATTAGAATTAGATAATAGAAGGTTATCATAAAGAAGAATAGAAAGGCTTTTTTGTTGTTTTTAGTCAAAGGTCGTAAAAATATGACGAAGGTTATTTTATGGGCAGGTCTGTGTCTGATAATAATTGTATCTAATGTTGTATGCAGTCTGTGTCCGTAATAATTTTAGTTATTTCGTCAACATTTTTTTAGGGTAGGTAGGTTAATAAATATGTAAAAGAAAATATTCTCGGAGTTCCTAAAAAAGGACCGTTTTGCAAGATTAATTTGGCCAGCCTAATTAGCTTGAAAGGTAGAGCGCCTACCTTATAACCGCTAGGTCACGGGTTCAATTCCCACCCGAGGCGAACTTTATCCTAAAGAGATAGAGTTTGCTCTCGGAACGGCCGACTTTCTCCTATCCTGTCCTCTTTCTCTCTTATCATTTGGGACAATAAGACCTCCGTTGTTACAATTCCCTGTATCGAACATTCCTTTAGTGATATTTTTTTGACAGAAACTTTCGTCAGTTGTAGGTATCGAAGCAGGTACTTTCCTTCAAGGGACCCAAACCAAATTTCACCATTTACAGTTTTAATATTCAGAGCGAAAACCCAATTTCTTTTTAATTTCTAGAACACAGCTGACGTTTCCTTCCTTAAAAAGTACCGTTACCGTTAGGTGATCAAGTTGTTTCAATAGAATTTTTTTTTTCTTTTTTTTTGCATAGAACCAAGACATATCTAGTACTCCAGCCCACAAATTTGTATAAAATTATGAATAATGGCAAGGCCTTTGTCACAAAGGCCGTGTATATTAATCCCCTTTCCTTTTCATCAAGGAGGAATTGAGTATTCATCCGTCCACATCCCTTTGATTACTATGAATAGCAATCATTCAGGATACTTGTACTTTGTCGTGGCGTAGTTAAGAACCAAAATCGGTTAAATCGGTACCGTTAAAGCTTTTTTCCTTCTTTTTCTTCTTCTTCTTCTTCTTCTTGAGAGGTTTGATAGGGGGATGGTAACAACGTAGGTTTATCGTCCCGAAATTGAAGAGAGGAGGACAGAACAGGAAAAAGCCAGCCGTTCCGAGAACGAACCTCAACTGTTTATGATACGTTCGGTCCAGGCGGGAATCGAATTCAGTGAACCACCGAGAACGGGTTCATTCAACATGCTATCACCGCGTCCGTTGTACTGATGGGCTAATTTTTGGTATATTCTATGGTAAGAAACTATTGCTGTCAAATCTACTAATATTGCGGGGCTTGAGACTGTGGGAGTAAAGTGACATTTCAGTCTCATTTTGGCAGTATTAACAAGGCTATTCTATTCTAATGTTGAAAAGCTGCTGTACAAATTTGACAATGAAAGAGACACCCATCTGGTTCATTTCGGTCCATGCTATCCGCCACTAGTATTGTTATCAGCCCCTATCAGTGGGAGGTAACCATCCCCCAAACCTTTTGGTACACGGATGTGTCATTTCTAAACCTACCCATCTTTTTTCACCCTCAAAAATTCACCCCAGCTTCCTCATTTCTCTCCCCTAACACCCCCACTCTCTAAACTCTCTCCCCCTAACACCCCCTCCCCCAGAAATGTCCATCTCAATTTTAAACAGCTTTCTCTCTATTTCTCCCCTTTCTATTAACCCTTATGTGTTCCTTGAGGTCCACTCCATCATGTTCGATTTGGTTCAAAAATTTCTCTGGCCATTTAGAGGGGCATATTGGAATATTGGACAAAGTATTTTAGTTGTGAAAAAAACAATAATAGTCACAGTATGATAGTGAATAAGGTTTAACGTGTAATTATGATAGATTTTGCCCATTCTAATAATTTGTAAATAAATAATGTTAGAGAGCAAAAAAAGGGGAAGAAGAAGAAGAAGAAGAAGAAGAAGAAGAAGAAGAAGAAGAAGAAGAAGAAGGATATTATAATGCGAAAGAAGAGAGCAAAGAAATGGGAGAAGAATCGAGAAAAAGGATGTAGATTTGAAAATGATGATCAAAATATCATTTTGTAAAAAAAAAAAATATAATAATAATAAATTAATAATCTTGATTCTAGTCTTTTTTTTAAATTGAATTGAATTGATTGATCGATCATTTATATTGTTGATTGAAAATTGAGAGGTGCCTTTCGAAATTTTGGGCAAAGTACAGCTACGCTGTAGGTATCATAAAGATTGAGTTGAAATTGATTATTATTAATCGTAGATCAACTTTGTGGGTGTGGGTTGAAAAGCTGACTCTCTGTCACTTTTATTTTTACGTTGCCCGTGGTTGGTGTCCGGATGGATGACTTCGGATCTGGAGGTTGGTGGTTCGATTGTCATAGCGAGCTGGATTCGGGGAACGACATTTATGTGACAAGCATTCATCATTCATGCCCCACACAATTAAAATTCCACTAATGACTACTCAGTTGTTTTTACATATATATCCATGAATGCCTACCTACTACCTATATAATTATATTCTTTGAGTATATGATAGATATTGAATGCTTGTACTACATTAGCAGTATAAATGGTATACTAGCAGTATATAAATGAGGTATATTCTATTCTATTGAATATCATTATGCCCACAACAGTACAACTCCTAACATAACTTTCGGATTCTTAATAACTTGACCAAGTATAAATCACCCTCTAACCATCTCTAATAACCCTGATTGACATCATGAGACTTGTGTATTTGAAAATTCAAAATTCACAATAAATAATAAAATTTTAATAAAAAGAATAAAGGCCCTTTTTGTTTTTTGGGGAAAAAGGAAACAAAAGGCGAACACAAAAAGAATGTTTATTTTAAAAATCCATCTTTTTTCACCCTCAAAAATTCACCCCAGCTTCCTCATTTCTCTCCCCTAACACCCCCACTCTATATAAACTCTCTCCCCCTAACACCCCCTCCCCCAGAAATGTCCATCTCAATTTTAAACAGCTTTCTCTCTATTTCTCCCCTTTCTATTAACCCTTATGTGTTCCTTGAGGTCCACTCTATCATGTTCGATTTGGTTCAGAAATTTCTCTGGCCATTTAAAGGGGCATATTGGAATATTGGACAAAGTATTTTAGTTGTGAAAAAAACAATAATAGTCACAGTATGATAGTGAATAAGGTTTAACGTGAATAAGGTCTTTGGTGACGATGGTTTTACTTTTACAATGCATTCGGCGACAAAGTACCCGCCTACTCAAATAAAATTGACCGCAGCATGAATGACCTTACGTTTAAAATGCTATCACTTTTCTTACGTCTTACATAGCCCTATAACCTAATACGGTCCTATAATCACTTTTCTTTCACAGCCCTATAACGGGTTAACCCTATGAATCATTTCGGGATGGGGCCCCTATTACTAATATTGAAAAGCAACAAATTCAACAATGAAAGAGACACCCGCCTGGTTCATTCTGGTCCATGCTTCGCCACTAGTATTGTTATCAGCCCCTATCAGTGGGAGGTAACCATCCCCCAAACCTTTTGGTACACGGATGTGTCATTTCTAAACCTAACTGTTCATATTCCTACCAAAACTAACCCACCTACAAGAAGAAGAAGAAGAAGGCTGATTGGAGCTTTCACCGGCTAATTGTCATAGCGGAACCTTTATCTTTCGGTAAGTTGAATAAAATTTCATTAGGTACTTATCTTTATTTTCACTTTCCTAGTAACCTATCTATTTTCTTGTAGGTACTTTTTTTTCAAGTTCAAATTATTCTATTTTATCGTCTTCGTCTAATCCTTCTTCTTCTTCCACTTTTAATCTTCTTCTTTTCAAAGACTCTTCTTTGCATGTTTACCAATAGAATATTAAAATATACGAGTACAGGCGGGACATTTCATTTTTCCAAAAAAATAGGGATGTCCCGGGAAATACGGGACGGTTGGCAGCCCTAGTTACCATCCACCCTGTATTACTTTCTCTTGGGCATTTTTCTAGATGTGAATTTGGGATATTCCTGAAGCCACAAATATTAAACTTTCTTCTTTCCAATAATACCTATGATTTAATCAATTTCTCTACAATATAGGGGCCTCATCCCGAAATGATTCATAGGGTTAACCCGTTATAGGGCTGTGAAAGAAAAGTGATTATAGGACCGTATTAGGTTATAGGGCTATGTAAAAGTCTACATCATTTCGCCCATTGTGTGTTGTCTTGTAATGTGTTGTATCCACGAAATTGAACAATGTCTCAAGAGGTGGTAGAGAGAACTGGTACAATGGAGGACTTATCTTCCCGAAGTCGACGAAAGAAAGTCGGATATTCCGAGAACGAACCTCATCTCCTTAGGATAAAGTTCACCCTGAGAGGGAATCAATCCTAGCTCGATCCTACAATCTAGCGCTTACAAGGCAGGCACGCTACCTTCCAAGCCAACTAGGCTGTCCAGAGTTCTAGAGTGTCTGGCAATGTTAAAACATACAATTCATTCGCCACAAATGTTGTATTTTCTGACATTTTCCCTTGAAATTTCACATTCACCAGCCACCACGAACACCAGATTGTTGCCTTCACTTCGCAACAAGGTACTTCTTTGTATCTTTTTTCCCCCTTAATCCCTTTTGTATCGGTTCTTCTTCGTTTTCTTTTACTTCGTCTACATCATTTCGCCCATTGTCTGTTGTCTTGTAATGTGTTGTATCCACGAAATTGAACAATGTCTCAAGAGGAGTGAGAGACCTCTTCGTGCCTTCTGCCAAAAGACCTGTTTGCTGGGTCTACGGTCATGCCGTCTGCCAATGCCGGGTTCGAATCCCACCATTGACAAAAATTTGCACTCGTTTTTCTATTGTAAATATTTCAACGGGTTACTTTCCGATGTTCTCGTGTTGACCGAGCACCTAAGTGGAAAGTAGGTATTGTGTCTCTTATCGACCATCTGATGAGGGACATACTGCGGGATGGGCATGCTACGACACAGACCACATGAGTCTAAAGTAGCAGTTGTTTTATTGTTACGAAATAAAAACGGCGGTGAAGCACTAATTTTTTAATGCTAGAAAGACGGAGTCCCATTTTCTGGGTCTATAGTAGCTTGATTTGAACAATTGAAGAAAAGAAGTGAATGCTAAGTTTCAAGTTGGTAATTTTGCATTTGGCATTAAAAAAAAACTGAAAAGAAATTTTCAATTTGACAAATAAGAAGGAATAGGTAGAGGGGGAAAAAAAGACAAAGGAAGATAACGGTTCTAAGCGCCAGAAAAGAGCTTCATAAGAAAGGAAGAGATTTGAAATAAAAGGAAATGATAGATATATGAAACGAAGAGAAAGAACAAACAAATAAATAAATGAAAACAAAATATATAAAATAAAAAAAAGCCTCTAAAATCCAAAGGTCCCGAAGAGGCTATCGAAAACTGGTATCATATTCACAAATGGTAGGTTTTTGGGTACTTGTTGCATTTCTTGGGACAGAAATAAACCTAACGGGACCGGATTACGTCTATGTCTAGGTCTAATAATACGGATTTGATCAGAAATCCGTGTAAAGTGAATCGGTTCATTGCATTTCCTGGTGTCGGATGAATCTTTTGTGCGATTTTTGGAGCACTTTACGATTTTTTCGAAGTTTGTCTAACACTTGATATAGTTTTTGGAGATTTTTTTTCTGTGAGATTCTGAGCACTTTATTTTTTTTTTCGAGCACTTTATTTTAATTTTTCGAGGTGGTATGTCTAGTTTTTGGAGAGGTTTTCTTCACTTTTTTTCTCCTAGTGTTTTTTCTCTCCTTTTTAGTCCGTCCTTCCTTTATTATTACTAATAATAAAAGGTATAGGGGACGGACTATTGTATTCGCTTCGG
>NW_007378155.1:183396-191144 GCF_000475195.1 Diaphorina citri
TATATTGGGAATAAAGGGAGAACGGGCTCTAGTCTTGATTTTAAATCATTACATGAAAGTAGGTATAATGAAAAAATCAAATGAAGAATAATAATAAACTGAATATTAAGCAAATTAGGTAGGTACATAGGTACTGATTTTCTCTAATCACTACGGGCTAAAAAATTCCCGGAGGGACGAACCCAGCTTGTTTGACAGGTCTTCGGATGTGTGAGAAGCCAGTCGCCTGTCAACTCACCCCGAATCTGTCATAGCTTTACCGCAATATTACTACGTAGCCCAGCGTAGCTGTCTGTAAAAGTCTACAGGCTTTGTCTATTAATTAAGAAATGGGGTGTGGGGACCAACAGCGGTGTTCAAAGGCCATCCAAGTAAGTTTGGTTGTTAGAGCGTCTGTCTTGTAAGCGCTAGGCCGCGGGTTCACCCGGCCGGGGCGGATTTTATCCTGAACGGATAATGTTCGTTCTCGGAACGGCTGGCTTTCTCCCATTTTTTTTTTTAAGTTCAAAGCGTGATAATATTACGTTTAATTACTGTTAACTGCTAAGGTCTTATGGTCCCGAAAGTGAAGAGAGAGAGACTAATGAGGTAAAATTTCTTCGCCAGACTCCTGGACTAATTGATTTGATGAATTTTCGGTGATGGTCAATACAACATTAACATTCCTTAGATCCTTAGATGTGACTTTATTACCTGATTACCTCGTAATAAAATTAATCATGCAACAAGTTTCAAATAAATTACAGTGTCCTCTATCAAACCTCATTTCAGTCAGTTCCGTTTAGGACCTACTTTGGTATGTGAAAGTGCTTTCATAGGGTGGTCACATAATGTGCTTTCATGAAGTTACATAATACACTTTACACAAAGTCGGTAATGAGACTAATGAGGTAAAATTTCTTCGCCAGACTCCTGGACTAATTGGTTTGATGAATTTTCGGTGGTCTAAACAACATTAACATTCCTTATATGTGACTTTATTAGTTTAATACCTGATTACCTCGTAATCAATCATGCAACAAGTTTCAAATAATTTTGCATTGACTATTGAAATTAAATAATCAGCATAGTAAATTACTCGTACGAGTATCATGTCAAAACGTTATACCTACCTACATATGTAAGTAGGTAGGTACTTTAGGTGTTGTGCCCACGTGACAAGTACCTCCATAGGTAAAATCTACTTACCTACATAGATACCATGATAATTGAATGGACAATTTGACATTAGATCATCTATGATTCATTGATACAGGTAAAATCTCTCGATCAATATTGGACTTTAACCTCATTTCGAAATTCGCTAATATTTCTAGATACCTAAATACCAGTTCTCACTAGCGCAACAAGGTACTTCTGAAAGAGATCTGGGTTCACCCGGCCGGGGCGGATTTCATCCTGAACGGATAATGTTCGTTCTCGGAACGGCTGGCTTTCTCCATTTTTTTTTTTTTAAGTTCAAAGCGTGATAATATTACGTTTAATTACTGTTAACTGCTAAGGTCTTATGGTCCCGAAAGTGAAGAGAGAGGACGACACGATTGGAGAAAGCCAGACAACATTTTAACATAAACCCACGGCCCACCCCGGGCGGGAATTGAACCCGCGACCTGGCTACAAGGTAGACGCGCTACCCTCCAAGCTAGCTAGGCTGGGCAAAGCTCATGTTTGGAAAGCGCTGATATTCTAGATAATATCATCTAATAGTCTGCGCTAATTTATTGAATAACGCCGCAGGTAAAATCTTTTGGTATCCTTGGGAATTCTCCCATGTTATTAGGGTACAAAGTAAACTAGGTTAGGTAAATAGGTATGTAAATAATTAAGTAAATAACTTGAAGATAGGTAAGGTAGATTTTAGGTCAGATGGATTGCATAAAATCCCCAGGATTTCGGGTTAATGACTGGCGTCCCAGAATAATTAGTTTGCTTTCTATTAACCCGTTAACTGCTTGCGGCCAAAACTCGGGTACCAGAGTTATTTTTTCCTCATTATTATATTCCACATTCTAATGCTGTTAGTAACTATTGAAGTAACGGCTCGATAACATCACAATACATATCCCTTGAGTTTTTCTTTTTCTCCTTTTCTAATGTAAGCGCTAGGCCGCGGGTTCAATTCCTGGGGTGGATCTTATCCTGATGGGATAATGTTCGTTCTCGGAACGGCTGGCTTTCTCCTATCTCTGTCAAACCTCTAAAAAAAAAAAAAAAAAAAAACCTTTTTTTATTTTTCCCCCTTCTTTTTTTTTTTCTTTTTCAATAAGTTCGTCCTGAGCGGTAATCGAACCCGCGGCCTAGCGCTGGCAGACGCGCTACCAACCAAGTGAACTAGGCTGGCCGAGAGACCATTAGGTATTCCAGGAAAAGGCATAAAATTTTTCAAGGGATTCGCATAATGGATTTTTGGATTCTTTTACGATTGTAATATGTAGTTACTTGTATGTTGCAAAAAGTAGATACTTATCCTTAGGCTTAGGGTATCTTTCACCGTTAGGTCTGCCAGGCAATTAGATTTCTAATCTTGAAAATCTAACGATTCTAACGGGACTCATATAAAATCAAGTTCGATTTCCTGGTGAAAATTGCAAAATCTCTTTTATTGCTTATATACGGTCTTCTTTATGACTCAGTACCTAAAGAAGAACCAGTTTTCAATTCAAAATGTTTACATTAGCCCGAACATTTCTTATTTTTATTATTCTCGGTTTTATTATCATTAGGTATTCTTATTTTTATTATCATTAAGACCTTTCTCCATCAAAAGATACCTTTTAACAGTTATAATTTCTCAAAAGAAATGGCTTTTACGAAATGTCTTCCGGCATTTGATTTCCTTTTGTGTAGCCAAATTCTTCTTTTGTTGGATGTTGGGATTTATTTTGGCATACTTTCTAAATTTGACACGGATAAAAAAGCCATTAAGGAAAGCAAAGTAACTGTTTTTCGATCCCTCAAACAAAGAATTGTTTTCAAAATAGCTAATCCTCGACCTTTGTTTTTTTTTTGTTTTTTCCTTTCGTGTTTTTTAGACATTTGATTTTGTTTAATAAACCCATTTATAGGCATCTTCTTTCTTTTAAAATGTTTTATGATGGCAATCTACCAATCTTATACAACAGCGGGGCTTTCTTAATACATTTATCGGGAGATTAAGGGTCGTTTTGGATCTAGATTTCTCTTTACAGGTGTTTTCGGATCGGATATTCAGGTGATAATTGGATTTTTCCTTTGTATTTCTGGACTTTCTTTTTTATTGACTTCTTCTACCCATGCTTTTTTTTTGCACAAATAGGCTCTCAAGTTTTCACCTGAGGATTTCTAAAACGGGACTTACCTTACGTTTTTTTGTTTTGACGTTTTTTACGGTTTGATGATCAAAGATTTGCAACTTTCTCTCCTGATTTGTAATCGCTTAGTCCGTAAAGGTGGGAACAATTTAAATTCAGTTGTCTTTTTGTTTAATGTCCTTTGAAATTGATTAGGGAAAATTCTTTGGAAAATGGGTTCTTATTTCTTATTTTTAACGTTACATTTATTTAGAATCTCTTTTAAGGGAGAATTCTCCTATAACAGCTCTTCCACCCAACCTCTGGTTTTATATGGGAGATACCTACACATACTAATAAGAGCCTTATTATGATGATAAAATACTTAGTACATGTACCTACCCATAGGAAGGAAATTTAGGTACCAGGAAATGACTAAATAGGAAGGGATGATAGGTAGAAGCACAATTTTACAAGGCAGGTACCTACTTTTTTACTTTCCTTATCCTACAGGAAGGAAAGTAGGTAATGTAATCAGGTGATTTTTTTCTCCAAGAAACCCAATTTTAAATAGGCATCTGGCAGGAAAAATCTCAAGATCCTAATCCAAATCTAGGTAACTGGGCGAAATCTGGGCCGGATAAAAGGCTGCCAGTGTGAAGGTCGAGGGTTTAAAAAAAAAAATCCTTTTCTAATTCTTCACCTTCATTTTCTTCTTCATCTTTCACAGTCTACAACTCTCAATGTTTCTCTTATTTTTGGGAGCGAGCATGCTAAATGCGCCTCTTACTTATCTGATTACAAGAGAGAACACAAAACAGTCCACTAACCTCACAATTCTCTCTCTTACAGAAAACCCACTGAAAAATCCACCCAGCAACCATGACGTCCGCCATCTATCTGCCGAAAAAGCGCCGTTACTTGCCCATCGACTCCCCGCCGTCTCCCTCGGACGTTCAAAGCTCTACCCCATTCTCGCCAGACTCCCGCAGTTCCCCAATGTACGCCAGCCGGAACAATAACAACAGCCCAGATTACTATCCCGACCCGGTGTTCCTCAGGGATGAAATGGATTTGAGAGTGCCTCATAATTATTCGCCGGATGAGGTGCGGCGGGCCGCCCTTGACGGGCCGGAGCTGCGCCAAGAGATGTACAATGAGGTGCGGATCAAGGTGGAGTCTTTGCCGCTAGATTTGACCGTGACAAGTTCAAGTGACCGGGATTGTTCTTCGACCATGTCTTCAAATGCTTCTATAGGTGAGGATTTTACTGAAGTTACTTTTAAAGGTGTGTCCATACAAAGTCGACGGGCCGTCGATCGTTGTCGACTGACCGTCCATACTGTCTTGACAACATAGATTCACCTCGTCGATCGACGGCCGGTCTACTATGTTTAGACACTCCTAAGTTTAAATTTGCGCGAGTAAAGGTACTTTTCAGTCTCATTCTAGCTGTATAAACAGGGTATATGTTCTATTCTATTCCTCTATTCTATTCCTCTATTCTATTCCTCTAAGAGAGGATTAACAACTGAAGTCTTATTTTTCTAACTAACCACTTTTCTTCCTCCCTCAGGCGACTGTTCCAACTCGAACTCAATGGAAATCAACTCCACCTCCACCGACCATCCGGACCCGTCTGATTCAGACCACCTGACCTCCGCCCTGCTCACCGCAGACCACAACCGCCCCCACAGCACCAAACGGGAATCGAACGAGATTAAACTGATGAAGAAGAATATCGAGAAGTATATCGATACTAATAGGGAGTTTCAGCAGTTCCGTGCCAAAATCCTCGGCCATCAGCCCTCGTTCAGTAATTCGAATATGAAGCGGTACAAGAACAACCCGTATGAGGTAAGAAACCTGTAATATCTATGGTTTAGATTTAGCCTTCAATAGAACTGTTCCTCAGCAACAATCATCATCAATCCATAATCAGCAACAAACAAAGTAAAAATTGTCATGATGATAGGCACCTGAAGAAGGCACCAGATAGGCACCTGAAGAAGACGGTTTAGCCCCACTTGGGGGAAAAAAACGAACGAAGCCTGTATGTAGACAGGGTATGAGAAAAGTCTCAAAAGTTCACATGGTGGAAACAATGTGTTTTTTTTTTTTCGTTGAACGCTTTTTCCAATTTTGATGAAATTTGGTACACATCATCTTCAGCCCTCGCAGAAAATTTGCAGATTATAAATTTGGGTTTACCGATTTTGGTGGCCCCATAGGGACCCTTTGTCCCTATTTTGATAAAATTTGGTACACATCTTTCCACCTCTTCACAAAAACTAATCGTCAAATGTCTCTTTTCCCACAGGTGTACGACGAAAACTACCTCAAGAAGCGCGAAAAGAACAACCTGAGTGCCCAGAAGTGCCGTGAGAAGCGAAACCTGCATGAGAAGACCAACGTGTGTCTGTCCCACTATTTGATAGTGGAAAACTCCAGGCTTAATAAGAGCAACCAGTACCTGATCGACGCTAACAACCAACTCAAAGCGCAGCTAGAAATGATCAACAACTTCATCAAGTTTGGACCGATGGGTAAATAATCGATAAATGAAATCGATTAATCGAAGTGGAATCGATTGATCGAACGTGATCGATTGCAACTTGCTCATTAAGAGGACTGACGGAGAAATCGATTAATCGAACTTGTTCATTTAATGGACAAATGAAAGAGATTAATATCGATTAATTCAACTTTTTCAGAAATAATCGATAAATGAAATCGATTAATCGAAGTGGAATCGATTGATCGAAAGTGAAAGCGATTAATCGAAGTCTAATCGATTAATCGAAGTGTAATCGATTAATCGAAGTGTAATCGATTAATCGAACGTGATCGATTGCTCATTGAGAGGACTGACGGAGAAATCGATTAATCGAACTTGTTCATTTAATGGACAAATGAAAGAGATTAATATCGATTAATTCAACTTTTTCATCATGTATGGACAAATTATCCCAAGACAAAACAGGGGTTTAAAAAAAATCTCTGGTCCAATAAATTATAAAGAATTCTAGTCTTATTGTAAAATTAGTTTCGCTTTAAATAATAAATTGTTGTACATAGGTATTTGATTGTAAATAAATTTACCTACAGGGATCTATGATTGTGACACAAGTACCTTTGAAGGTATCATCCACTTAGCTTTTAATTAAAAAGACTTAAAACATAATTATTAAATAGACTGATCTTCATTTTAGTATTATCTTTATTGGTCTTTACATTCTTCAATATTTGTTTTGGTATTTAAGGAGAAAAAAGTATAGTCGTAGTCGTAAGTGTAAAGTCATATGTAAGTGATAAATAGATCAGTTGCGCTTACTTGGGTGATGTTTCAAAGTCATAGAGCAGGAAAAATGAGGACCAACGGATTTTTTCTTTTTCACGACTTCTAGATCTCGAGATAAATCGATTAAAAAAATGCCGGTAAATCGTGAACTTTGACGTCACAGCATACGCTCCCGTAGGCGATGACGTCACATCAAATGTCCCGAGCAAAGCTCCCTCGCAGGCAACGCATTAATGTGTTTGTGCGCATACGTTTCTGCGCAGTTCTTTCTGCTCCTCCGCTAGCGCGCTTGCAGAGTGGCGCTACCTAACGGACGAAAAAAACAACTGCGTAAAGTCTGACGTCACACATATTTGAACTCTTTCATTAGAACGGAAAATAAAAATTGAATTTTTTGACCTTTTACGGTTATTTTTTCGGAGTTTCGACCTCAGATTTGGATTTTTCCCAACTTTTTACATAGGAATCGACCATTTATTTATAATTGTTTTGGTAGTATTTAAGAAGAAAAAAGTATAGTCGTAGTCGTAAGTGTAAAGTCATATGTAAGTGATAAATAGATCAGTTGCGCTTACTTGGGTGATGTTTCAAAGATAAATAGACTGATCTTCATTTTAGTATTTATCTTTATTGGTCTTTACATTCTTCAATATTTGTTTTGGTATGAAAAAAGTATAGTCGTAGTCGCAAGTGTAAAGTTATATGTAAGTGATAAATAGATCAGTTGCGCTTACTTGGGTGATGTTTCAAAGTCATAGAGCAGGAAAAATGAGGACCAAAGGATTTTTTCTTTTTCTTCTACTACTTCTAGATCCCGAGATAAATCGATTAAAAAAATGCCGGTAAATCGTGAACTTTGACGTCACGGCATACGCTCCCGTAGGCGATGACGTCACATCAAATGTCCCGAGCAAAGCTCCCTCGCAGGCAACGCATTAATGTGTTTGTGCGCATACGTTTCTGCGCAGTTCTTTCTGCTCCTCCGCTAGCGCGCTTGCATAGTGGCGCTACCTAACGGACGAAAAAAACAACTGCGTAAAGTCTGACGTCACACACATTTGAATTCTTTCATTAGAACGGAAAATGGAAATTGAATTTTCGACCTTTTATAGTTATTACTTTCTATTTTTTCGGAGTTTTGACCTCAGATTTGGATTTTTCCCAACTTTTTACATATG
>NW_007378155.1:191299-194227 GCF_000475195.1 Diaphorina citri
TGATTGACTGGTGACTTGTACACAGGTTCATCGACCTCGTTTTTAATTTCAACTTTCACGAAAGTATGGTAATCCATTTTCTCTTTGACATCTGTTTTGCCCTCAGTGTGGACAGAGTCTGTGGACTTCCTCACTCTCCGCCCTGGTAATGTGGAGATGCTGTCTTCGTAGTCCAGCTGCTTTTTCTTCTTCACTCGTCTGCCTCTGCCCAACCCATCTTCTTCTATGTTCGCTTCAGCTGATTCGTTGGGTTCTGTTTTAACTGTTCTGTCTTGATCACATGTTGAGACATCACTTGATTTTCTCTTGAAAGGTCTGCCAAGTTTTTTCACCTGCACAGTTTCAACCACGTTTTCTTTTTTGATGGGAATATCAGCGACGGGTTCTATCTTGACTTTCACTTCAGTTTCGGTTTTAACAGTCGCCTTCGTGGAATCATTTCTTGCTGATCTTCGATTAGGTGTTACTGTGAGTATATTAGTATTGGGTTTGATGTCTCTCTTCACCTTGCCTGTTCCCGCGGGATGTTTCTTGCTGACATGTACATCCAGCGTGCTCTGACTCCTATAGTATTTCTCACACTGCGTACATTGGAAGACCTCATGCTTCTCTAGGACGTGCGCCTTCAGAAGACTACCCTGGTCGAAACACAACGAGCACTGGCTGCACTGGTAGGGCTCTTCACATATCCCGATGTGCCTCCGGGTGATATGCGTCTCTAGAGATTCCAGCAGGGAGAAATACTCAAAACAGATAGCACACTTGAAGGAGCTACGCCCACTTTGCGTGAATTTCATGAGACATTTGAAGAAGTGCTTGCTGAGGTTCTTCTTCTCTATAAACACTTGGGAGCACACGCTGCACTTTTCGTGTGATATGCATCTCTAGAGATTCCAACAGGGAGAAATACTCAAAACAGATAGCACACTTGAAGGAGCTACACCCACTTTGCGTGAATTTCATGAGACATTTGAAGAAGTGCTTGCTGAGGTTCTTCTTCTCTATAAACACTTGGGAGCACACGCTGCACTGGTATTCCAAACCCTGGCTGATCCTCTCCATTTCTTTATTATTTTCTTCGTCCATTTTAAACATCTCCTCGTCAAGGGCTTTCATGAGAAGGATTTCATCTTTTTTCTTTCGCTTGACAATCGGAGCGTCAATCTCCCGCTTTGGTGAGGGAGATTCCACTACCTCTCGCTTGACTTTGTTTAGAGATCCCTTCGGACGACCGCGACCGTCTTTCTTGACGATGACCTCTTCTTGTGAGTCGTCTAGGGAGCGTTTCCTTTTGCCCGTGATAGTTTCGGGTTCAGTTACTCCCCTCTGGCGTGTTCTTCGTTGGAACAGCTGCGTTTCAACTCTTTCTTCTTCTTTCTCTTCGCCCTCTTTTCTCACACAAATGAGCTCTGATCTCGAAATTTGTCGCGACGACCTATGAACTCAAAGCGAGAAAGTTTTAGATAACTTCAGCGAATGCCGAGAAAGGCCAATAAATGGATGGGTGACTTAAACATTATATTGGGAATAAAGGGAGAACGGGCTCTAGTCTTGATTTTAAATGTGAAAGTAAAATCAAATCAAGAAGAATAATAAACTGAATATTAAACAAATTAGGTAGGTACATACATAGGTACTGATTATTGGATGGGTGACTTGAACATTATATTGGGAATAAAGGGAGAACGGGCTCTAGTCTTGATTTTAAATCATTACATAAAATAATCAAAAAATCAAATGAAGAATAATAATAAACTGAATATTAAACAAATTAGGTAGGTACATAGGTACTGATTTTCTCTAATCACTACGGGCTAAAAAATTCCCGGAGGGACGGGCCCAGCTTGTTTGACAGGTCTTCGGATGTGTGAGAAGCCAGTCGCCTATCAACTCTCCCCCAATCTGTCATAGCTTCACCGCAATATTACTACGTAGCCCAGCGTAGCTATCTGTAGAAGTCTACAGGCTTTGTCTATTAATTAAGAAATGGGGTGTGGGGGACCGACAGCGGTGCTCAAAGGCCATCCTAGTAAGTTTGGTTGATAGCGTGTCTGTCTTGTAAGCGCTAGGCCGCGGGTTCACCCGGCCGGGGCGGATTTCATCCTGAACGGATAATGTTCGTTCTCGGAACGGCTGGCTTTCTCCCATTTTTTTTAAAGTTCAAAGCGTGATAATATTACGTTTAATTACTGTTAACTGCTAAGGTCTTATGGTCCCGAAAGTGAAGAGAGAGGACGACACGATCTTTTTTATAAATCAACTTGATACTTCAAGGCCACCTAACGGTATAACTGTTTTCGCTATACATATCTATGGGAAAGAGCAGGCTCAGAAATAGGTAAATTTGGCGTGAAAATAATAATCTCTGCGCCCTGGATCACCTTCAGATCTTTCGTTGTTATTAGGTAAGTTTCGTCCAATCATCTGAATCATCTTCCGTCGAAGTGATAATCTCTGCGCCCTGGATCACCTTCAGATCTTTCGTTGTTATTAGGTAAGTTTCGTCCAATCATCTGAATCATCTTCCGTCGAAGTTCCAATTAACGGTAGAACGACTCTAAAGGTGAAATTTCAGTCGTTTCAGTTAGCGTGCAAGGTAGAGCGCCTGGCTTGTAAGCGCTAGGCCGCGGGTTTGATTTCCGCTTTGGGCGGACTTTACACAGCTAAAATTCGTTCTCGGAACGGCTGGCTTTTTCCTATCTTGTCCTTCTCTCTTCGATTCCGGGACGATAAGACCTGAGTAATTACAGTGTCCTCTATCAAACCTCATTTCAGTCAGTTCCGTTTAGGACCTACTTTGGTATGTGAAAGTGCTTTCATAGGGTGGTCACATAATGTGCTTTCATGAAGTTACATAATACACTTTACATAAAGTCGGTAATGAGACTAATGAGGTAAAATTTCTTCGCCAGACTCCTGGACTAATTG
>NW_007378155.1:195013-234058 GCF_000475195.1 Diaphorina citri
CGGGATGGGCATGCTACGACACAGACCACATGAGTCTAATGTAGCAGTTGTTTCATTGTTACGAAATAAAAACGGCGGTGAAACACTCATTTTTTTTAATGCTAGAAAGACGGAGTCCCATTTTCTGGGTCTATAGTAGCTTGATTTGAACAATTGAAGAAAAGAAGTGAATGCTAAGTTTCAAGTTGGTAATTTTGCATTTTTGGCATTAAAAAAAAAACTGAAAAGAAATTTACAATTTGACAAATAAGAAGGAATAGGTAGAGGGGGAAAAAAAGACAAAGGAAGATAACGGTTCTAAGCGCCAAAAAAGAGCTTCATAAGAAAGGAAGAGATTTGCAATAAAAGGAAATGATAGATATATAAAACGAAGAGAAAGAACAAATAAATAAATGAAAACAATATATAAAATTAAAAAAAAAGGCCTCTAAAATCCAAAGGTCCCGAAGAGGCAATCAAAAACTGGTATCATATTCACAAATGGTAGGTTTTTGGGTACTTGTTGCATTTCTTGGGACACAAATAAACCTAACGGGACCGGATTACGTCTAGGTCTAGGTCTAATAATACGGATTTGATCAGAAATCCGTGTAAAGTGAATCGGTTCATTGCATTTCCTGGTGTCGGGTGAATCTTTTGATTTTTTGAGCACTTTACGATTTTTCGAAGTTTGTCTAACACTTGATATAGTTTTTGGAGATTTTTTTTTTCTGTGAGATTTCTGAGCACTTTATTTTTTTTCGAGCACTTTATTTTAAATTTTCGAGGTGGTATGTCTAGTTTTTGGAGAGGTTTTCCCTCACTTTTTTCTCCTAGTGTTTTTTCTCTCCTTTTTTGGCTTTTTTATAAATCAACTTGATACTTCAAGGCCACCTAACGGTATAACTGTTTTCGCTATACATATGTCGAAGTCTAATCGATTAATCGAAGTGTAATCGATTAATCGAACGTGATCGATTGCAACTTGCTCATTGAGAGGACTGACGGAGAAATCGATTAATCGAACTTGTTCATTTAATGGACAAATGAAAGAGAATAATATCGATTAATTCAACTTTTTCATAATAATAAATAATAATAATAATAGACTCTTGAGTGGAAGGTAACCACTAGGCGAGGTTAACGCCGGAGGCGTTTTCTACCACCTAACCCTTTGTTGTTGTTGTTGTAGCAGTCTCCTTTCCTTTCTCACATCATCCCGACAATACAGTTGGTAGTGGGCAGTGGCTATAGGGTTTTGCCAAAGATCAATGACCGTGAGTGGCGTATAGGTCTTCCTGGACAATTGAATAAGTCTCTCTGTATCAGGTCTAGGGTAATTGCTTACACTACCCACAGTACCTAATGTATTATTTTTCACCATAATATAATTCTTAATTTGGGTTTACCCGTTTCAGGATCACCTCATTTGCCTCCTCACCCTCCTCTCCCTAACCGAATCCCAAAGGATTCCCCAATCCTTCTTCCCTCTTCGTCAAGACGTCCCGACCTCCAACGCCAGCCATCTGCCTCCCTCCTATCTGCCAAGTCCACCCAACTATGACGTACCCAGGACAGCGAATCAACCGGGGTCACAACCGGTGTCAAACGCACAAGCGTATCAGACAGCGCTGAATCAGTACCAACCGATCCCGTATACTCCGCACGAGATCACAGCGTTCACACCGGTCCAAAATCTCAACCAAATCGGCTCCGTGGATCGCATTCCATCCTATCAGAGTAACCCGTTCGGTAACGATCGGCCCGAATCGGCCGTCGTTCCGATAGTAAACGACCCCACGGTGGTACAGATCGCCCAATACTCGAACCCGCAAGTGCCGGACATTTTTCGGAACTCGCTGATTATGCCCGTTCCTAACGTACCGAATCAGGGGAACTATAACCTTATTACCCCCAATGGTCAAGGTCCTAATAGTCAAGGGAATTTTCCTTCCGGGGGAAATCCAAACCTTACCCCTAATGGTCAAGGGAATTTTTACTCCGGGGGAAATCCAAACCAAAGCCCGCTGAATCCGTCCAGTTACAGCCCAACGCAACCCAACAACGGGGGCCCAACGCAAGGCGTCAGCTTCCAGCCGTTCAATCCGTATGCGGGGCTGTTCAACGAAACCGCCCCACAGGGAGGGTCAGGCCCGTCACAGAACGGGTTCCCTCAACAACTACCTCACTTCAGCTACCCCAACGGAAGTCTCTCAAACGCGAATGAAGCCTCTGGTCCGTTTGCCAACCAGGGACAGGGGGGCGTTCCACCTTTCGGGCGAGGTTGGTCGCAGTCCGCCAATGGGCAGAGTTACGGCCCAAATAACGCGCCCTTCGGTGTACCGAGCGTTCCGCCCCTCAAAGTGCCGCAACTGCCGACAATCTCGTACAATCCTCCTCAGCTACCTCACATTCCGCCGGATGTTCCCACTCCGCCTCCCCATCTGTTTGTCCCGTCAACGTTGGCACCCCAGTTTCCACCGCCTCCATCGAACTCTCTTCCGTTGAGTCCGCCATTCACCGCTGACCCTCCGGGCGGTTTGGTGAATTTGGCGTCCGAGGAGATACCTTGGGACGAAGACTTGCTGAGCAACGGCAACATTCAGCACCGATCCTCGGAAATGTCGCAGCCGCTCAAATTTGACGTGGCGTCCTTTCTGTCGTTGATTCTTCCAGGTAAAGTTGTGAAATGATTTGCCTTGGGGGATGGGAGGGGAACATTCAGCACCGATCCTCGGAAATCTCGCAGCCGCTCAAATTTGACGTGGCGTCCTTTCTGTCGTTGATTCTTCCAGGTAAAGTTGTGAAATGATTTGCCTTGGGGGATGGGAATTATAGAAGGAACTGTAAAAACGGAGGTTTTGAAAAAGAATTTTAATCGTGTTAAGCATAAATGCTTGTCACAAATGACGTTCCCTGTTTAATGCACTACGCTAAATTTTATGACTTGACTTGGACTCGAACCACTAACCTCCAGATCCTAAGTCCACCGCGCTAACTACTGCACCCCGAACCACCAACCTCCAGATCCTAAGTCCACCGCGCTAACTACTGCACCACTGAGGTTGGTAAAAACGGAGGTTTTATCGTCCCCAAATGGAAGAGAGAAGGAGAAAGCCACCCATTTTAAGAACGAACCTCATCTGTGTAGGATAAAGTTCGTCCCCAGGCGGGACTCAAACCAGCTAGCACCTAGGCGCTACCTTCCAAGCTAACTAGGCTGAACTCGGCTTTGACAGGAGGGGTAAAAGGCCTCCCTTTACCCCTCCTGGGGAAAGGATTGACGAGAAAGTTGGTAAGTGCCCGTTTCAATGACCCACCAGGGGTGGATGGAGGAACTACTAAAAAAGTACAGTAGAACCTCGATTATTTCAACTGAGACCGTTGAAATAATGGAGGTTGAAATAATCGAGGTTCTACTGTAAAGAGGCCCCATTTTAAGAACGAACCTCATCTGTATAGGATAAAGTTCGTCCCCAGGCGGGACTCAAACCAGCTAGCACCTAGGCGCTACCTTCCAAGCTAACTAGGCTGAACCCGGCTTTGACAGGAGGGGTAAAAGGCCTCCCTTTACCCCTCCTGGGGAAAGGATTGACGAGAAATTTGGTAAGTGCCCGTTTCAATGACCCACCAGGGGTGGATGGAGGGACTACTAAAAAAAGTAAAGTAGAACCTCGATTATTTCAACTGAGACCCTTGAAATAATGGAGGTTGAAATAATCGAGGTTCTACTGTAAAGAGGCTTTTCAGTCTTATCACGGCAGTATAAACCAAAAGATCAAATTTATTCCAGGAACCAAATGGTGTGGTGATGGCAACCGAGCTAAGCACGACGATGAATTGGGCAGTCTCCTCAAGACAGACCGATGCTGTAGAAAGCACGACTTTTGTTTCGACAGCATTCTACCGCGCCAGACCAAATACAATTTGACCAACAACGGACCGTTTGTCAGGTAATCGAGTAATAACATTTCTTATTTACCTGCCTCAGTGGTGTAGTGGTCAAGGCGCTCGCCTGGTAAACAGGAAGGCGTGGGTTCAATCCCAACCGAGGTATGGAAATTTATCCTCAATATAATTTGAGAATTTGACCTGCTGGAGTAAAGGGACTTTTCAGTCCTATGTGAGCAGTATAAATAAGCAAAGCACTATTATTATTCAGTAAAAAGAAAAGAATACCTTTAAAGCTCTCTCCATTGTTTAGCTGTAAATGGCGGAGCTTCGGCCCCCCAAAAAACCTGAAGATTTACAAAACATTGAAATATATTCAAGTAACAATTTTGACTTCTTAACAATATTGAGGTATAAAAAATAGAACAAAACAACAACAAAATATTTCGACTACTTATTAGTTTCGCAAATAGTAAGTCCATAATTGACCCATGTGAGTCGGCCACAGAAACAAACTTGGTAGATAATATTATGAAAATGATTATTTATAGAAGCTTGAAAAAACAGTAGGTAGGTACCTAACTGAAACAGGAATCATAACTTAAAAAAACCTGAAGATTTACAAAACATTGAAATATATTCAAGTAACAATTTTGACTTCTTAACAATATTGAGGTATAAAAAATAGAACAAAACAACAACAAAATATTTCGACTACTTATTAGTTTCGCAAATAGTAAGTCCATAATTGACCCGTGTGAGTCGGCCACAGAAACAAGCTTGGTAGATAATATTATGAAAATGATTATTTATAGAAGCTTGAAAAAACAGTAGGTAGGTACCTAACTGAAACAGGAATCATAACTTACAAACTTACAAAAATAGAATGTAAAAAAAAAATCAACTGAGACAGAAACGCTAATATACATACCTACATGATTAGTTATCAACTTGTAATGAAATGAAAAATTATTACCATGAAAAAGTTGCTAAAAAATTTATTATTTTTGTACCTAGGTCTCTTTTCGACAGAAAAAATGCTCACTAGGAAATGCAAAATTTCTAATTTGACAATTTTTAAACAGCAAAAAAGCTTATAATGTCATCTACAATTCTACATGGCAATGTCTTCCATTTTAACCGATGTTATCTACCAGTCTTGTATTGAACTTAAATGTCCTCTTTTCCTATTCCTCCTCTGATTATTCTATCAACCTAAAAAAAAAAAAAAAAAAAAAAAAAAAAAAAAAAAAAAACATAAAATAAAAAAATTTTATAAAGCCACATTTATTGGGGATTAGGACTCTATCTCGAAAAAAATTGTCATTTGGTTGAGCCCCATTACTGTGGATGTAAAGGGACTTTTCAGTATCATCCTGGAAGTATAAATGGGGTATATTATACGACCTTAGATCTTACTGATCTTACCAGCTTACCACCTATTTAGAAGGTTGCTAAGTCCTGTGGTAAGATCTGAGGTCCGAGAATTGGAAGGTTGCAAAGTCCTGGTGGTAAGAGCCAAGGTCCTATCCGATCAAACGTTACATGGCTATATGGCTACGACTCACAAGACATAGGAGGTCTATCGTCCCCAGCGTCCACATCCGTCTTCAGAACCGTCAGCCACTCCGCTTACAAGGCAGACTTGCTACCCTCCAAGCTAACTAGACTGGCAGGGATTGATCTAATAGGTATTCTGGTTCTGCTACTAAATAGGTATTAACAAGGGTAAAAAAAAATCCATTTATAGTCCACATTTAACATCAGACCCAAATGTTGGTGTTTGTCAGGTCCTTCTTATGTAAGCTAATAGGAAATAACATGCCTAACACCCTAGAATAGCTCGCTATGCCTACGGAAAACCTACGCCTCCTGGTTTAATCGTAGGAAGGTCAGACCGTATCAGAAGGATAAGGTCCCAGTCACCCGTCTGTAGGGAACTGAGAAACCAGTGGCGTGTGGAAATCTGCGGGACTGGGGCCCAATAAGAAGATTTGTGGATGTAAAGGGACTTTTCAGTATCATCCTGGTAGTATAAATGGGGTATATTATACGACCTTAGATCTTACCAGCTTACCACCTATTTAGAAGGTTGCTAAGTCCTGTGGTAAGATCTGAGGTCCGGGAATTGGAAGGTTGCAAAGTCCTGGTGGTAAGACCCAAGGTCCTATCCGATCAAACGCTACATGGCTATATGGCTACGACTCACAAGACATAGGAGGTCTATCGTCCCCAGCGTCCACATCCGTCTTCAGAACCGTCAGCCACTCCTTCGGATGTTGTCGCTTCATATGCAACCGCATGTCGTACGTATACCTAAAGCTCCGTTTACACACGACACAATCGTACGGCCGCCTGTCCTCATGTACATTGATGTGTTTGCGCAGCGTCTGTTTGGATTTCATGCGTTTGTCGCAAACCGGACAAACGTGGCGCTCTTCAACGCCATGGCATGCGTTGAGGTGTTTATCCAGCAGCATGCGGTTTTTGATGAGAATCTTACACACGCCGCATGGAATACCGTCATGCGCGCGCAGGTAGTGATCTTCCAGCGAGTAAAACGTTGCGAACCTTTCCTCACACAGGGCGCATTTGAACAGCATCTCCCGGTTGGACGCGGGTGGTCGCGCGCGGTGCACACTCCCACTGGTCGACTCCGGACCGCTCTGCTGAATGACCGTCTTGCGTTTGAAAATGTTGTGCTTGCGTTTCATGTGCACCTTGACTAGGAATTTGTTGACGAATGGTTTGCGACATTTGGGACACAGGTGAACCTTCCGATTCAGATAGACGCTTTCGCCTGTCTGTTGAATAGGTTGCTCCGTAGGGTTGTCTACACCGTTAGGGTTGTCTTGTCCGTTCTCCTCAATTGTATCCTCTATCTTCTGAGTTGCTTGATCTCTCTGTAGCAAATACTTTTTTCCTTGGTCAACCGGTTGGAGATTCTCTATTGGTACAAATTCAGATAGACGCTTTCGCCTGTCTGTTGAATAGGTTGCTCCGTAGGGTTGTCTTGTCCGTTCTCCTCAACGGTATCCTCTATCTTCTGATTTGCTTGATCTCTCTGTAGCAAATACTTTTTTCCTTGGTCAACCGGTTGGAGATTCTCTATTGGTACAATATTATCAGTGGGTTTACTAAGCGTACACTTGTCTACTCTGACATCCATCTTCTCAGGGCGATCCACGTCTCTTAGCACTGGTTTGGGTGTTTAGATACACGCTATCGCCTGTCTGTTGGATAGGCTCTGTTTCAGCAGTATTGTCTTGTCCATTCTCCTCAACGGTATCCTCTATCTTCTGAGTTGCTTGATCTCTCTGTAGCAAATACTTTTTTCCTTGGTCAACCGGTTGGAGATTCTCTATTGGTACAACATTATCAGTGGGTTTACTAAGCGTACACTTGTCTACTCTAACATCCATCTTCTCAGGGCGATCCACGTCTCTTAGCACTGGTTTGGGTTTGACAAGTTGACTGTGATTGACTGGTGACTTGTACACAGGTTCATCGACCTCGTTTTTATTTTCAACTTTCACGAAAGTATGGTAATCCATTTTCTCTTTGACATCTGTTTTGCCCTCAGTGTGGACAGAGTCTGTGGACTTCCTCACTGGTTTGGGTTTGACTAGTTGACTATGATTGACTGGTGACTTGTACACAGGTTCATCGACCTCGTTTTTAATTTCAACTTTCACGAAAGTATGGTAATCCATTTTCTCTTTGACATCTGTTTTGCCCTCAGTGTGGACAGAGTCTGTGGACTTCCTCACTCTCCGCCCTGGTAATGTGGAGATGCTGTCTTCGTAGTCCAGCTGCTTTTTCTTCTTCACTCGTCTGCCTCTGCCCAACCCATCTTCTTCTATGTTCGCTTCAGCTGATTCGTTGGGTTCTGTTTTAACTGTTCTGTCTTGATCACATGTTGAGACATCACTTGATTTTCTCTTGAAAGGTCTGCCAAGTTTTTTCACCTGAACAATTTCATTGCCCACGTTTTCTTTTTTGATGGGAATATCAGCGACGGGTTCTATCTTGACTTTCACTTCAGTTTCGGTTTTAACAGTCGCCTTCGTGGAATCATTTCTTGCTGATCTTCGATTAGGTGTTACTGTGAGTATATTAGTATTGGGTTTGATGTCTCTCTTCACCTTGCCTGTTCCCGCGGGATGTTTCTTGCTGACATGTACATCCAGCGTGCTCTGACTCCTATAGTATTTCTCACACTGCGTACATTGGAAGACCTCATGCTTCTCTAGGACGTGCGCCTTCAGAAGACTACCCTGGTCGAAACACAACGAGCACTGGCTGCACTGGTAGGGCTCTTCACATATCCCGATGTGTTTTCGTGTGATATGCATCTCTAGAGATTCCAACAGGGAGAAATACTCAAAACAGATAGCACACTTGAAGGAGCTACACCCACTTTGCGTGAATTTCATGAGACATTTGAAGAAGTGCTTGCTGAGGTTCTTCTTCTCTATAAACACTTGGGAGCACACGCTGCACTGGTATTCCAAACCCTGGCTGATCCTCTCCATTTCTTTATTATTTTCTTCGTCCATTTTAAACATCTCCTCGTCAAGGGCTTTCATGAGAAGGATTTCATCTTTTTTCTTTCGCTTGACAATCGGAGCGTCAATCTCCCGCTTTGGTGAGGGAGATTCCACTACCTCTCGCTTGACTTTGTTTAGAGATCCCTTCGGACGACCGCGACCGTCTCTCTTGACGATGACCTCTTCTTGTGAGTCGTCTAGGGAGCGTTTCCTTTTGCCCGTGACAGTTTCGGGTTCAGTTACTCCCCTCTGGCGTGTTCTTCGTTGGAACAGCTGCGTTTCAACTCTTTCTTCTTCTTTCTCTTCGCCCTCTCGCCACGCCTTACACTTGACTGTCGCGTCGAGGAACTTTTCCAGTGTGCTGATGCGACTTAGAAGGAGATCCTTCTTCAGTTTGATTTTCTCAATGTCGTCTTTTGACACTTGGAAGCCGGGATGCGAGTCTGGGTTTGGTTTGACTTCCGTTGGTCTGTTCGTGTTGTCCAATTCTTTTACATCGTCAGTCATATTGACAGTTTCGGAACTAGGCTTGATTTCCAACAACAGTAATCCCTTCTCGCTCTCAGTCTTTGGTGTGTCATCTACATCTTGGGGCTTTTCTTTTGATCCACTTTCAGATTCAATGTTTTCTTTCTCTTGGGATGTAATTTCGAGTTTATTATCACAAGCGTTATCCCTGTCTTGAGAGTCCTTTTCCACATCTTCGAGCGTCTCTGTTCCTTCCTCATTCTCTCTTTCATTGTCAAATTCTTCTTCACTCTCTTTATCATGTTCCAAGTCATCTCCTTCTTCTTCGGCTTCCTTTACGTCACTTCCTACCGACATTTCCTTGTCTCCTTCTTCTTCAACTTCTTCATTTTCATCAACTTCTTCCTCTTCCTCTTCATCGGATTCTTCTTCATACTCTTCCATTATGATGGATCCTTCTTCTTCCTCTTCTCCATCTTCATCACCCATTTTTTCAGTGTCTTCTTCCTTCTCCCTCCTTCCTTCACTGCCTTGTCCGGACTCGGCGCTTTCAAAATCTTCTTCCTCTTCTACTTCTTCTTCGCTGTCCAAATCTTTGGCATCATGTCTCAGCTTTGTCTTTTTAGGAGATTCTCCTCCTTCTTCTTCTTCGTCTTCAGAGGCATATTCGCTCTCAGCCTCACTAGTTGGAACATTACAGTCATTCCCATCTACAGTATCATTATCTACAAACAAACTCAAGCCATTGCTGACAAAATTACAGACTGGTCCAAAGTTGTCCTTGCCTATGAACCTGTGTGGGCTATTGGAACTGGTAAAACTGCATCTCCTCAACAAGCACAGGAAGTCCATGCACAACTGAGGAAGTGGCTTAAAGAGAAAGTCTCCGAGAAGGTGTCAAATGAGCTGAGAATTGTGTATGGAGGAAGTGTGACTGCTGCTAATTGCAAGGAGTTGGCAAAGGAAGGTGACATTGATGGATTTTTAGTTGGTGGAGCTTCATTGAAACCGGAGTTTGTTGACATTATCAATGCCAACCAGTAAACTTGTTCCCTGTGATTTATTTTTTCACCTTGTATCTGATTTTTATTATTTATTTTCTGTTTGTTGTTTGCTACAGATGATAGAACAGGTCAGTTAAGACCACCAACAATTTTTAAAAACTTGGAAAATATTTGTGTACATTCAAGTCTTTTTATGTAGAAAAACTGTATCTATCACTTCTCTTTCTTTTGGTATACTTTTTGTGGTCAGGTCCAGTAATTTTCTGGAAATCTTTGTTCAAAATTTAATCTTTCTATTTTCTTATTTTCAGGATAACTTTTATTATTTTTTAATTAGTCATGCTATTGTTAAATTTATTAGCCATGTTTCATGAGTTTACCCACATACTGTTCATTATTACTTGTAATGTTACCTGAACAATTAGTGATAAAACTTGTTCTTCCTAAGCCCAAGAGCATGCAATAATATTATCTTTGTTTAAAGAAAAAAAAAATCTATTTTAAATTATTTATTTAGCTCATCCCTTCAAAGGCTCAAACCTGATACCAATACTAGCCATTTTTATCATGACTTAATCTGGGAAGTAATTAGTTGTTCCTTTTTTGTTTTAAAAACATTCCTCAGATGTCTATTTTATTTAATTTATTTAAAAACAAATCCTGTAGTATCCAAAAAGTATTTTGTGAAAAGGAATATTTAGAGTAAGAATCTATAGGAAAAGCATCTTGTTTCTTTGTTTTATGTATAAAAGCATTATATTGGTTGATCAAATGAAAAATAAACTTATATCCCTAAATTATTTATTTATATAAGCACCTAATCATGTTGTCTTTTGAACTTTGTTCTACATACAAGCATTCTAGATAATATTTTCATATTTTGAAGCCTGAAATGGTGGGGTCTGGGGGTTGGCTGGATTGATGATTGGAGCCCTATTTTATATAGTAATCAAACTCGAAATTTTAAAAGCATACTGGTGAAATTTCAGTCCCCATAGTTGGGATAAAACCCATGCCCTTCTGCTTACTAGGCAAGTAATAGTAATATTTGTGCTTTATTTATTATTAAATTCTGACATAACATGACACTTAAGGTGTATTTTATTTTCTATTCAAATACCTAAATGTGCTAAAAAAAAAAAAGAAAAAAAAAAACTTAACATCCAACCAGATTGTAGCAGCCTATAGCATCAAAATGCCATGATGCAATACTGTCATTTGTTTTGTTTACATGAATGCCAGTCCGGGGAAATTTCAATCAAAGTGTACTTGTGTAGGATGCACTTTAGCCTTATCAAAGGAACAACTTCCTATACAGGTATAGGGTATACAAACATGGCCCTTTAAATAAAATGTGTTGTTTTGATAAACTGGGGAAAGGTCAATCGGTGAAGTAAAGTAGGTAACCTTGATAAATGACAGCGGTTGTCAAAGTCAATTTATGCCACCCTAGTTAGTTCGTCTTCAGAGGCATATTCGCTCTCAGCCTCACTAGTTGGAACATTACAGTCATTCCCATCTACAGTATCATTATCTTCATTTTCTTTATTTTCATTATCACTTTCTTTGTGTCCCTCACTATGTTGACCATCTTTATCACAGTCTACTTGGTTTCTCCTTCTTCTTCGTCTTCAGAGGCATATTCGCTCTCAGCCTCACTAGTTGGAACATTACAGTCATTCCCATCTACAATATCATTATCTTCATTTTCTTTATTTTCATTATCACTTTCTTTGTGTCCCTCACTATGTTGACCATCTTTATCACAGTCTACTTGGTTTTCACTATCCCTACGGATAGATTCCTCATTGAATTCCTTACCAGCTTGATTGGAATCTTCGTTGAGGTGTTTGTCTGGTATGTCGTTGCTGTTGCCAGATCCTGTGCTGAGTTCGTCAGGTGTGGGAATGTCATCGTCAAAGTAGAACTGGCTTGGGTCATCCAGATAGTCATTGGACTGGAAAAAGAAATGAAACCTTCATTCAATATGTACCTAATAGAAAGTAGGGTAAAAAGTCAAGCATAAAAAAGTTTTAAAAGATTTAAAAAAAGGTACACCAGGTACCTACTCTACAATCTACACATACAGGAGGTGGATGTAAAAAAAAAAAAAAAAATCCTACCCTAAATTGGTATGAATGTGAACCTAGGTAAGTTTTTTTTTTTTTTTTTTTTTTTTTTTTAGCATGAAATGATAGATAATTCTTAATCTGGCAAACTTACCTGTCTCAGACTGGTTCTATTAGGGATCTCTTCACTGCTACTCTCACTATCACTATCCCTGTGACTGGGGTGACTGCTAGCTTCCATTTCTTGGGAATGGTCAGTAGGTGAATCTAAGTCCATGGCGTTGTCTTCAGTCATTGCTGCCATTTCGAGTTAGGTCTGCATGAGGTGCATGGGGTGTAGAAAATATCTGAAGGGAAAAGTTCAAATAAAATAAAGAATTAGATACCTATATAATTAGAAAACAATTATGTAATAATATGAATTAATACTAGATTATCTACATATTTATGTTTATGAATTAATTTCTTGATACCTACTGATTTGAAAAGAAAAATCACATGATTAAAAAAAAAAAAAAAATCTACATACTTATGCAGGTACCTACCTACTTACATGTTCTATTACCTTTATAATAGATTCAAGATCTTCTGATATCCAATAAAATTGTTTCTATTCTGATATTAGTAGGTACATAGAGGTATTATTTTTGACTCAGTAAATTACTGAAGTGATCTTCCTGGGATGCTTGTATCTCCTGAAAAGTAAATAAATAACATTAATAAACAAAGTTTTGTAAGACATTAATGTAGGTAAAAAAGATGAATCAAAAGTCCTAGCATAGAACAAGGGAGTTCCAAGTTAACAAAAGTATAGGTACCATCTATAGATGGTACCTATACTTGCCTATCAGTGTATTATTTTATTACACATGGGTATCTACCTACTACCTACCTACATACATGATGTGATTTGGTTTATTAAAGAAAATAATTCTTATATTGAAGAACAAAAAAAAAAAAAATAGTTACCTAGGCAGGTACATAGGTACTGGGTATCTATTGTAGAGCACACATTATTGTAGGTACTGGAGAAAAAAAATTGATGAATCTTACTCAAGGTCAAATAATATTTCATCAATGATCCAACCATAATAAAAAGTTTCATAAAAAAAAAGATCGGAAGAGCGTCGTTGGGAACCTAGAACAATTTGGACAAAAAAAAAAAAAAAAAAAAAAAAAATGTAGGTGAATTTGTTTAGGTTACCCTATTTATTTATCAAATGCCAACAATAGGTAAATAATACTCTCAAGTGTTGTAATACCTGGTATTTGTGAGAAAATGTTCCCCGTAAAAGTGCTTTCCAAACCTTTGTAGTGCACTACCAAAAGTTTGGATGCAAAAATACAAATACAAAATAGGTATAGGTAGATACACAAACAGTGCATTTAGTAAGTTGATAAAGTACCTAGATGGCTATCTAAAATTAATATTGAAAAAAAAAAAAAAAAAAAAAAAAAAAAATCAGTTTTTGCCCATAAATACAAGTAGAAGTACCTACCTACAACTGTAAAGATATTTAAAAATAAAAATTAAAAAAAAAAAAAAAAAAAAAAAATCAGTTTTGCCCATAAATACAAGTAGAAGTACCTACCTAAACTGTAAAGATAAACTTAATTAGGATATAAAATTATTTCCTTTTTGCTTTTATTTAGTTGTTATAACTAAGCTTGTTTAATGTCTTTCTGAGTCAGTATTCTTCAACTTTAGATTTAAGTAAAAGTATTTGATCAAAGAGGCTGACTTTCATGTTACAAGATGTAATTACATCTTGTGTACCTACCTAGTGATCCTATTGCATAAAAATATTCAAAAATGTGCTTCACTCTAATACTAAAAATTTACCTACCTACTCAATCTGTAAGGGCCATTTATTTTAAGTTTTTTTTTTTTTTTTTTTTTTTTTTTGCATATTTGGTAAGGCCAAGGTGTCTACAAGAATTTGCCTATGAGATGATCTTTGAATGGGTATTTTTACAGTCTTGAGATACCTACAAAAGTACTGAATTGTGTTGACTGCTAAATAATCTGTAGAAATAAACCTACCTAGGTAAGCTTCTTTATAATAAAATATCAGAATTAACTGTTGGTAGGAATGCTTCTATAGGTACCTGTTGGAGCAAGACTATTAAGGTATAACTACAGATCAGTGTGATGCAAACTATATCTATCATAGCCTTGAAACATCCAACAAGTGAGATTTTTAATTAAATGGGTAATATATATATTTTTTATGCATACATTTAATTCTGTAGGCATTGAAAAAGCTCTTTAAGCTCTAAGAAAATATGTCACAATGAAGTAAAAGTGTGTGGAAGGTTAGGAAGGTTTCCTTTGAATGTTAGGTAGGTATACCTACAATCATACTTCCAAAACTACCTATTTTTTTATGCTAATATACATAAAGTGATGATTTTTCATATAAAAATAAATTAAATAAAATTGATTGTTGATTGGTAATACCGATTTCTTGCTAGGAATGAAGGAGTAGGTAGGTAGGTACTTCCAATTAATAACAGTATCACTTATCGTTCTGCACGTAGGCATGAAATCACACTAGCGCATGCTATGACTACCTATTCATGAAATGTAGGACTTGATTTTGAAGGTAACTTGCGAAATGCAATGAGAAAACAATAAAAACCCCATAAAATAACCACAAAGGGTTTTGAATGACGAAATAAGACATTTTTAATCCGACAAATACTATTTCCTGGTATTCCGGACCTGAGATTTTGCTGCTTTTGAGTGAATTTGCCCTGACAATCAACGATACCTATTCGGAATACCGATTGTAAAACTTACGGTTTGCAACAAATACTATTTTCTGGTATTCCAGACCTGAGATTTTGCTGCTTTTGAGTGAATTTGCCCTGACAATCAACGATACCTATTCGGAATACCGATTGTAAAACTTACGGTTTGCAGCGAGAATAAACGTTTCCGGGAGTGTTTTTATGTGTGATAATTGTTCGCAATTGAATGGAGAATCTAATAGAAACCAAATTTTAACTAAAAAACCAACAAAAATCTCATTCCGAGGTGTTTAAACTTTAAAATTTACCAAAGTTTAGTCACGACTTTTCGTACGAATTCAAGAAAAAATTCACTTTTTCTTTCTTTTATTATTGTTTTGTTTTTTAACATCTGCGCATGTCTTCTGCGCATTTCGGGGTGGAATGTTGATATGCGTGAAGCTGGCAATATTTCAAGCGTACGAGGTGTTTTTTTAAAAATCGGAGGTTTTTTTAAATTAATTCGCTAAAATATTTTTTTTTTACTTTTTTCTTTACTTGACGTCTTGACAAAATAAAATTGCTTAAAAGCCTAACTTTAATTTTTATCTTAGATTATTTGATAATTTATTGAAATATTTCACATTTTTCTGACCTACAACTATTTTTTACATTGAAATGAAAGTTACTGATAAAAGAGGTTTTTCTGATAAGAGAGAAATGGCTGGCTTCACATCAATCAGATGCAACTTCGAAAGGTCATTCGAGTCAAGACGTTTTTAATTTCGGCTTTCATTTCACAAGTTTTCTAAGTTTTCTTCTGAAGTTACCTATTGCTGTTCTTTAGGAATTTTCTTTTGGTTTGAGTCGTAGGCAGTACCCTTCATTTCTACCCGGATTAGTGAGTCACCATTCTTAATAATATCATCAAGATGTCGAGGAAGTTCTGGGTTGGTGGTAACTGGAAGATGAACGGAAACAAAAAGGAAATCGAAGGTATAGTCGACTTCCTCAAGAAGGGACCCTTGGATCCCAAGGTGGAAGTTGTGGTGGGTGTTCCTGCCATCTATCTGGAGTATGCCAAGTGTCTCCTGCCAAGCAATGTGGCCCCAGCTGCACAGAATTGCTACAAAGTACCCAAGGGTGCTTTCACTGGAGAGCTGAGTCCAGCCATGCTTGTGGATGTTGGTATTGATTGGGTCATCCTGGGACATTCAGAAAGACGTAATGTATTTGGAGAACCAGACTCACTCATTGCTGAGAAAGTTGCTCATGCATTGGAAACTGGACTGAATGTTGTAGCCTGCATAGGAGAGAAACTAGAGGAGAGAGAAGCTGGACAAACGGAAGCTGTTGTGTACAAACAAATTTGCTGTGTTTAATTAATTAGAAGTTGTTTAATGATTTTCATTATTAAGTTAACCTTCCTTTAATTTTTAAGCCTTTAAGCTAATGCCAAAATATCAGTCTTGCATGGTCTGTTCTTGAACTTGAAGCCACAATTTGTTCAAAGTATTTCTAATTCATAATTATCAGATGGGTAGGGATCACACACAATCTTTGTATTCAGTCATCCTTGAAATTTACAACTTGTTGGTGTAATCATTCCACAGGAATTAACATAATACCATATGATATCAACAGATTCTGTCATATTTTGTTTACGTAATGTGCTTTTCTTACTAGTTTCTAGTGGGTATTTCATTTCTGCCACTGAATTTATTTACCTAGGTTTCTAATTTATATATTTTGATACTTGGTTATTTAAGATATTAAGCTTCTTTAAGATAATCACTTTTCTAACACTATTTTAATTCTATTTTGGGTTCAACTTTTTCAGGTGCTTCAGTGACAAATCCTGATGCACAAGCCGGACAAAGTACTACACCAGCCAGCTACCTTTCTTGTACAGTATGAACATTTTTGATCAATCCTTCCCTGATTGGGAAAGTACACTAAATTGTCTTTGTGGCAATGTAGCAGAAGATTATCAGAGGTGATTCAAAAACCTTAAAGTTTCTTCTCTGAAAGTGTCTTTCTTTATGTAAAAAAAAGAAAAACTTTCAAAAAACTTACTTTTCTTTTTTGTAGTTAATTTTTTCTCATGTGCCTTCTACAAGTGTCTTCCTCAATTGGTCATTTTACTGTTGTTTTTACAAAATTACCATTGATTTAGGTAGGTTGTTTTAGTTCTCTCTCTTTTTATTTTATTTTTTGATGATCACTGTTTGTTAATCTTTATTACTCTCTATTACCTACATTATTATTTTTTTTTCTTGTTATTTTTTTTTTTCAAAAAACTTATCAAAAAACTTTTCCTTTCAAATTTACATTTGTTCAAATAGTTCACATTGTTTAAATCCTATATTTTGAAATATCTCAGAACGAAAATATTTTTTTTTCTTCTTTTTCCTTATAAGAGGAAGTTTTAAGGGTACAACAGTATAACTTTTTCTTTTCTTCTCTCAGGTACTCTGTCTTTAGATATAAAATTGATTTCCTTGCTTTTTTCCCTTTTATGTTCTTCTGAGACCTAACCAAAGTTAGACTTTGTTAAATATTTTCCATTAAACCTAGTCTTGTTTAAATTGAATCCCTTTTATGTTCTTCTGAGACCTAACCAAAGTTAGACTTTGTTAAATATTTTCCATTAAACCTAGTCTTGTTTAAATTGAATATTTTTTTGATTAATTTAGTAGCTCCGAGTTCCCATATTAAAAACCAAATATTAATTCGTACAGAGAAAATATTTTTAGTAAAATTTAATTTTATTTCATGGGATATCTCCGAGTTCCCATATTAAAAACCAAATATTAATTCGTACAGAGAAAATATTTTTAGTAAAATTTAATTTTATTTCATGGGATATAAAAATTCAGTTGAATTTACCTACAGAAATCATTTGACCAAAAGAAACATTGCTTTTTGTATAAATCTTTTGGTTGTACCTAATTAAAAATTTAACCATTGTTTTTATTGCAATAACTGGCAGCGATATATTTTCCTACGAATCTCATGGGAAGGAAGTTAAAGTTTGCCCAATTCTTTTTATACCAGCTGATCGATTCTTTCCTTTCTTAAACTTTCTTTTTATTTTTTTTTTCTATTTTCTTATTTTCAGGATAACTTTTATTATTTTTTAATTAGTCATGCTATTGTTAAATTTATTAGCCATGTTTCATGAGTTTACCCACATACTGTTCATTATTACTTGTAATGTTACCTGAACAATTAGTGATAAAACTTGTTCTTCCTAAGCCCAAGAGCATGCAATAATATTATCTTTGTTTAAAGGAAAAAAAAATCTATTTTAAATTATTTATTTAGCTCATCCCTTCAAAGGCTCAAACCTGATACCAATACTAGCCATTTTTATCATGACTTAATCTGGGAAGTAATTAGTTGTTCCTTTTTTGTTTTAAAAACATTCCTCAGATGTCTATTTTATTTAATTTATTTAAAAACAAATCCTGTAGTATCCAAAAAGTATTTTGTGAAAAGGAATATTTAGAGTAAGAATCTATAGGAAAAGCATCTTGTTTCTTTGTTTTATGTATAAAAGCATTATATTGGTTGATCAAATGAAAAATAAACTTATATCCCTAAATTATTTATTTATATAAGCACCTAATCATGTTGTCTTTTGAACTTTGTTCTACATACAAGCATTCTAGATAATATTTTCATATTTTGAAGCCTGAAATGGTGGGGTCTGGGGGTTGGCTGGATTGATGATTGGAGCCCTATTTTATATAGTAATCAAACTCGAAATTTTAAAAGCATACTGGTGAAATTTCAGTCCCCATAGTTGGGATAAAACCCATGCCCTTCTGCTTACTAGGCAAGTAATAGTAATATTTGTGCTTTATTTATTATTAAATTCTGACATAACATGACACTTAAGGTGTATTTTATTTTCTATTCAAATACCTAAATGTGCTAAAAAAAAAAAAGAAAAAAAAAAACTTAACATCCAACCAGATTGTAGCAGCCTATAGCATCAAAATGCCATGATGCAATACTGTCATTTGTTTTGTTTACATGAATGCCAGTCCGGGGAAATTTCAATCAAAGTGTACTTGTGTAGGATGCACTTTAGCCTTATCAAAGGAACAACTTCCTATACAGGTATAGGGTATACAAACATGGCCCTATAAATAAAATGTGTTGTTTTGATAAACTGGGGAAAGGTCAATCGGTGAAGTAAAGTAGGTAACCTTGATAAATGACAGCGGTTGTCAAAGTCAATTTATGCCACCCTAGTTAGCTTGGTTGGTAGTCCGTCTGCCTTGTGAGCGCTAGGTCGCGGGTTCGTTTCCGCCCGGGGAGGATTTTATCCTAAACAGATAAGGTTCGTTCTCCGAACGGCTGGCTTTATTTTATCCTGTCTGTCTTCGATTTCGGGATGATAAGACCTTAGCACCTTGTTTCCTCTGTCAAAGTTCAAAGTTTCCAGTAGTTTCCTCTATCAAACCTCTTGAAAAAAAAGGCCTACGAAATTTCTATTGCTTTTTTTTTCAAGTATGTAGGTAAATAGCTATATTAGGTGCCTGGCTAGATGCTATTATTTTACCTTCATATTCCAGACTTCACTGTGATTGTGACATTGAGTTCCACCGATGTTTGAAGCGGGCCAACACGTTCGCTTCCGTGGGCGTGGGCATCATTTTCTTCAACATCCTCCAGTCGAGATGTTTCAAAGAGGAGTACCCGATAGTGCGCTGTATCCAATTGACAGGGTAAGCTTTTAGCGAGCGGCGATAGCACGTTGACTACACCAGTTCAATGGTTCACTGGGGTTAAGTAACTTTGCGCGTGGTTGGTATCCGGAAGGGTGACCATCTGGACAATCGCGTGCTGTTGGCTTTACCTGGCCCCACTCAGGCAGGGTGATGTTAATGTAAGTAGGGTTCCTTGTCGTGAAATGCAGGGTAAAACCCTCGTCACCAAAGACTTAGCAATAGGGACCTATACAGTACAGTGCAATTGAACCTCGAGAAAAAGAAAAGAAGTCTAATCAGTCTGGAGAGCAGCACATTTGCCTTGTAACCGTTAGGTCGCTGGTTTGATTCCAGCTCGGGGAGAACTTTATCGAAAACAGAATCATATGAGGTTCGCTCAAACGGCTGGCTTTCTCCTATCCTCCTATATGTACCTCATTACATCATCAGTCATCACTTAAGGGAATTTTGCTTAAAACCTATTTCCATTAACTTTTACCCGTTTTCCTTTCTTTCTTTTTTTTCCAGGCGGACTTGTGAGCAGTACGAGTTGGATAAGAGTAAGAAGAAAATCCACCAGTGGTTCGCCAATCCCAAGTTCCCCATATCTACCGAAACCTTGTTCCGGGAAACGGACGCCATCAAAATCGGGGTCGGGAGGTGATGTGTCCTAGGGTTCCCGGAATGTCCTGCTATTCCCGGCTCAAAACGGAGGTGGAGAGATGAAGTTGAAGAAAACGAAAGAAAGAAAGGTTGGAGAAGGGAGGTTGTAGTTGTAGGATGAAAGATAACGCTCGCTGGCCTCAAATAAAATAGGAAAAAGGTGTACCTAATAGAAAAATAGACGAATAAGGTGATTTAGCTAAAAAAAATATGGTGTACCTACCTAGATATATCCGTATATCTTTGGTCTTCTTCTTCTTTTTCTTCACCTTTTCCCGTGTACAGACGGGGTCGGCGTTTTTCGTCAGCCTCTCAATCAGCTCTAACTAGGGTGATCGCTTTGGGCTGACATTTGGTTTTGGCTACAAATTTTACGAACGGATGCCCTTCCCTCTCAACCTTTGCTATTTTTTTAGCAAGGGAAATTTGGGCTGGTATACTCCCTGTTTAACGTCCCCCAGCCAACCGTATCTTTAGTAACTCAATAAGAAAGAAATGAAAAATAGAAATATTCCATTCGTTTTTTATTATTATTTTACGTAGGTACCTAGGTAGGTAATTTCAACGAAAAAGCATAGAGATTTAGGTAGGTATACTGTATCTCCGTACAGGTAGTACATACGTACCTAATTATCTACCTACATAGTTTTAGGCATAATTAGGTATTATTAAATTTATAATGACAAAATACCTATGACAAACATTGGACGGAGCATTACAGACTTGCCAGGCTTCGAGAAAAAATATTGCGTAAAAATAGTGGATGTGCCAAATTTGCAAAAAAAAAAAAAATTGCACAATAATGTACAAAAAACGCCTGGAATAAGTATCCAAGGGCACGCAAGAAACGAGAAAAAGTGATCGTATACGAAAATCAAAGGAAAAAGTGTCCGATGAAGCCACTTCAGCTAGCTCAAAAGAATCTGAAAGTGTCAGACGCGATAGTCTTTTGGAGACAGACAATGACGAAACGACTTCAGATGTTTCCAAAACAATCGAACCAACGGGTGTAAAAACGGGTAAAAATATTTCCAAAACGATCAAATCAAGCAATGAGCCTTTTCCAAATGACAGCTCGGAAATGGCTCAATATATTTCCAAAGAATCAAACAGTGACACAAACTCTCCAGAAGACAGTGCAAAAACGGGTAAAGGTATTACTAAGTACATAGAACCAACAACTTCGACTTGTCCTAAAGACGAGAAAATGGCTCGAACTCTTTCCAAACTAGCAAACACAAATGAAACAACACCTACCGAAGAGAGTGTAAAAACGATCGAAAACACTTCCAAATCAAAAGAAGATCCAAGGATACCACTAAGGCCATCTGAGACAACTTCCCCTGACAGATCCAAGGATACCACTAAGGCCAACCTTGAAAACATTGTAACCATTCCCAAGAATTCTGAAGCTGAGCCAAATTTAGGAACCATAGTGGAAGCCAATGTCCAAACAGAAAGGAGAAGTCAACGGGTTCGAAAATGTGTCCTACAAAATGTCGAAGTGAAAGCTACTAAAAAACGTAATGAAACTGTTGAGGATAATGATACTATTGATGTAGTGATTGGCAATATGGATGACGAAACTCAGAAAACTAATGATATGAAAAAGACAAAGGCTAAAAAGGGAAAACCAACCGAGGAAAACAATACGATAAATGCAAGAGAATCGATTGTTGAAGAAACAAATGGAGATAATATTGATGTAGTGGTTGTTGAGAATGTGAAGGACAAAACTAAGAAACCTTTTGGTTCCAAAAAGACCAAATCTAAAAAACGGAAACCCGATTTGGGAAAGAAAAAATTGGCAAAAGAAAATGTAACTGAATTGAATGTTGAAGAAACAAGTGAAGAGGTTACTACAGAAACCAAAGAAATGACCAAAGGTCTCAGGAAAAGTCCTAGAGGAAAAAAGAATGAAACCACAAGTGCAGTCACCGCGAAAGTTAAGAAATTGAAGTCAGGAAAATTGAGAAAGAAGAATTGGTTAGATAAGACAATGTTGAAAGCTAAACGCAAACTTAAAAGGAATAGAGCCAAAGCTGGTGCTCACAATGACAATAATTCCTCAGAACAAGGAATTTCTACAACCAAAGTCTTTACTCTTTGTGCACCCGCTATTGCAGAATTGAAGAAAATCACACGGAGGTCAAGTGGTTCAAATGTTAAAGCCAAAGCAGAAGCATTAGATAGTTCAACTAAAATTGACTTGGGATTTACAGGAATAAGTCGGGATAGTCTAAGACAAAGTGTGAGGATAAGTGTAAATTCAAATGTTGAATCTAAGAAAGGAACAAGAGACAAACTTGAAAGGAAAAATGACATCTCCACTAATCAAACAACTGAGGTCCTAGTTGTAACCAAAAAGAAGAGAACAAAGAAGAAACTCAACAAGATCAAATCTCTACGTACAGTTAGCAAGAGAAATGAAACAATCCATCGTATGAAAAATAAGAACAAGCTGAAGAAGATACGAAAAGTGGTCGAAAAAGAAAAAGCGACAGAGACAATGATTGAACCGCAACCAAAAAGAAGAGAACAAAGAAGAAACTCAACAAGATCAAATCTCTACGTACAGTTAGCAAGAGAAATGAAAAAATCCATCGTATGAAAAATAAGAACAAGCTGAAGAAGATACGAAAAGTGGTCGAAAAAGAAAAAGCGACAGAGACAATGATTGAACCGAATAATAATGAAATAACATCTGAGCCTATGAGTATCGAAAGCAATCCAATACAACCTAAGAAAAGGGGTAGAAAAAGGAAGTGCAAGAAACACACTGATGAGCAGATCACTCGGAAGTCTGTATTGCACAATGAATCGGTTTCTGAAGAAAAAGCACCAGAAAGAAAGCGTAGAAAACTTGATCTCACCAAACAAGACACCGAATCAACAAAAACCTCAAGTAAAAAGTTACGAAAGAAAGTTCTACTTCGAAAAGGCAAAAAGCTCCGTGCTTGCAAACTTCTGAATAGTCCAATAATGCGAAGCAAGCTACGCCAGTCTGTCCGCTTACGAAGGCAGCCCGAGTTGCGTCAAAGGAAGAGAAACCTAGGAAATGAAAGCAATGATGAAACGTTAAAACGTGAAAAGAAAAACGTTGAAAAGATTGAAAAACTCAAGAAAGAACCGAAGTCAAAAAGTGCTGGAAAGGCTAAGAAAGCCAAATCTAAATCCGGCAAAATGCTGCGACGAAAGACTTATAAAAAGAGCAAATCAAAAAAGCAACAGACTGAAGAGTGTCAGTCTCAATCAATAGAAGTCAACGAGATAGTAACACCAAATTCTATAACTGAAGAGGTCACACCTTGCAAATCAAAGCCACCAAGCCAAGCTTCTCAAGCCCAATCACAAGAACTTACTGAAATGGTAACATCAAAATCGGAAATCAAAACGGAAAAAATAGAAGCTAAAGAAACACTAAGACAAAACAGGATACACGACATTCATCAAGCTATAGCCGAGCAAATCTTGAAGAAAAAACACGACAAAGTTAATGCCCAAGATAAAACCAAAGAAGATATAGAAACAAATAAAAACAAACTAGTCGAAGGAGGAAAAGAAAGTGTAAGAAAAATGAAGAGAGGCAGGAAGCCCCAAGTTGTTGAAGAAATGATATTGAAAATGGAATCGGAAATGAACACAACACAGAACGATGTTTACGATTTCCAAGATGAAATCCAGCCTGTCATCAAACGATTCAAAGAAGAGCCTGGAACAAATGAAAAGCTGAATAAAGAGGAGATTCCAGTAAAACAAAATGACCTAGAAAAGGGTAATGATTGGATTGTCAGCCCTAGTGAAACAAATACATCAGTCCCAGAACAGTCTACCAAATTGGAACTTGATGTAGCGGAACAAAATCAATGGGATATAATCAACCAAGTTGCAACACAATATTATAATCCAGCCAAAGCAACACCAAGGAAACACAGAAAAGAACCATCAAAGCCCGACCGGCCTCAAAACAAGGGAAGTCTGTACAATCTGATCCAAAATATCAAAACGGAGATCAAAGACAAACAAATCAAAATGGAAACTACGAAAAGTTTTCCTCCTAATGAAGAAAATCGCAATAAAGCTCTTCAAGAAAATAGAAAGGTCAGAGATAAACTCACCAAAGAAATCGTTTTGGACACAAACGAACTCACCATCACTGCATGCGGGACAGGATCTCGTGAAGACATATCCATCGTAGAAACCAACGATGCCACCGGTGGTTGCGATGAGGCGTTTAACGCTCATCTGCTTAACTCGATGGAAATAAAGAAGGAACAAATGCGATACTACGAATCTGATCTCAAAGATAAGGCAGTCCCGCAGAAGTGTCCCCTATGTGAGAGGTTCTACAAGAGTGTGTACCGTATGAAGGAGCATATGAAGAAGCAGCACAAGGGGCAGCTATACGAATGTGATTGTTGCACGGAATACTTCATCGATAGGATAGCGTACGAGGAGCACGTTAGACTCCACGAAGGCGGGATCATATGCCGTCTGTGTGGGGAGAAATTCGAGAAGTCCCTCATGAGAGATCACCTCGTCACGCACATCCCTCCCGAGCACCGGGGGAAAGTCAGTGACGCCTTCTGTGAAACATAAGAACAAGCTGAAGAAGATACGCAAAGTGGTCGAAAAAGAAAAAGCGACAGAGACAATGATTGAACCGAATAATAATGAAATAACATCTGAGCCTATGAGTATCGAAAGCAATCCAATACAACCTAAGAAAAGGGGTAGAAAAAGGAAGTGCAAGAAACACACTGATGAGCAGATCACTCGGAAGTCTGTATTGCACAATGAATCGGTTTCTGAAGAAAAAGCACCAGAAAGAAAGCGTAGAAAACTTGATCTCACCAAACAAGACACCGAATCAACAAAAACCTCAAGTAAAAAGTTACGAAAGAAAGTTCTACTTCGAAAAGGCAAAAAGCTCCGTGCTTGCAAACTTCTGAATAGTCCAATAATGCGAAGCAAGCTACGCCAGTCTGTCCGCTTACGAAGGCAGCCCGAGTTGCGTCAAAGGAAGAGAAACCTAGGAAATGAAAGCAATGATGAAACGTTAAAACGTGAAAAGAAAAACGTTGAAAAGATTGAAAAACTCAAGAAAGAACCGAAGTCAAAAAGTGCTGGAAAGGCTAAGAAAGCCAAATCTAAATCCGGCAAAATGCTGCGACGAAAGACTTATAAAAAGAGCAAATCAAAAAAGCAACAGACTGAAGAGTGTCAGTCTCAATCAATAGAAGTCAACGAGATAGTAACACCAAATTCTATAACTGAAGAGGTCACACCTTGCAAATCAAAGCCACCAAGCCAAGCTTCTCAAGCCCAATCACAAGAACTTACTGAAATGGTAACATCAAAATCGGAAATCAAAACGGAAAAAATAGAAGCTAAAGAAACACTAAGACAAAACAGGATACACGACATTCATCAAGCTATAGCCGAGCAAATCTTGAAGAAAAAACACGACAAAGTTAATGCCCAAGATAAAACCAAAGAAGATATAGAAACAAATAAAAACAAACTAGTCGAAGGAGGAAAAGAAAGTGTAAGAAAAATGAAGAGAGGCAGGAAGCCCAAAGTTGTTGAAGAAATGATATTGAAAATGGAATCGGAAATGAACACAACACAGAACGATGTTTACGATTTCCAAGATGAAATCCAGCCTGTCATCAAACGATTCAAAGAAGAGCCTGGAACAAATGAAAAGCTGAATAAAGAGGAGATTCCAGTAAAACAAAATGACCTAGAAAAGGGTAATGATTGGATTGTCAGCCCTAGTGAAACAAATACATCAGTCCCAGAACAGTCTACCAAATTGGAACTTGATGTAGCGGAACAAAATCAATGGGATATAATCAACCAAGTTGCAACACAATATTATAATCCAGCCAAAGCAACACCAAGGAAACACAGAAAAGAACCATCAAAGCCCGACCGGCCTCAAAACAAGGGAAGTCTGTACAATCTGATCCAAAATATCAAAACGGAGATCAAAGACAAACAAATCAAAATGGAAACTACGAAAAGTTTTCCTCCTAATGAAGAAAATCGCAATAAAGCTCTTCAAGAAAATAGAAAGGTCAGAGATAAACTCACCAAAGAAATCGTTTTGGACACAAACGAACTCACCATCACTGCATGCGGGACAGGATCTCGTGAAGACATATCCATCGTAGAAACCAACGATGCCACCGGTGGTTGCGATGAGGCGTTTAACGCTCATCTGCTTAACTCGATGGAAATAAAGAAGGAACAAATGCGATACTACGAATCTGATCTCAAAGATAAGGCAGTCCCGCAGAAGTGTCCCCTATGTGAGAGGTTCTACAAGAGTGTGTATCGTATGAAGGAGCATATGAAGAAGCAGCACAAGGGGCAGCTATACGAATGTGATTGTTGCACGGAATACTTCATCGATAGGATAGCGTACGAGGAGCACGTTAGACTCCACGAAGGCGGGATCATATGCCGTCTGTGCGGGGAGAAATTCGAGAAGTCCCTCATGAGAGATCACCTCGTCACGCACATCCCTCCCGAGCACCGGGGGAAAGTCAGTGACGCCTTCTTCAGAAGACTGCTCAAAATTCCACATCTAAGGAATTAAACGACAAGGCAGCTTCGAGTGACGACACGAAAACGACACAAAACACTTCTCAGTCCATACAAATGGTACCCATTGATGACAGCTTGAATTTCGAAGATCCACCGAAAGGACATGAACCAGATAAGCATGGAATAAGGAATTAAACGACAAGGCAGCTTCGAGTGACGACACGAAAACGACACAAAATACTTCTCAGTCCATACAAATGGTACCCACTGATGACAGCTTGAATTTAGAAGATCCACCGAAAGGACATGAACCAGATAAGCATGGAATATCCGAAAAGAGCGACGAATCCAGTTCTCCATTTATGGAAACGAGAATACTTATACCTTGTTAATCCTGCTGGAATAGGACTGAAAAGTCCCTTTACCCCAGCAGTTTAACCAAGGTCTCATATTATATTTTCACACTTATGGGTAAAAACTGTAGATAATTCATGAGGAGGAGGAGTAGGAAAGTTATTTTTTTCTTCTAATTTACCAGGATTCGAATACTAATATACCAAAATTTGAATCCCTCTGTGCAATGACTAGAAAAACTATAGATAATTTGTAGACAAAAAGTTTCTTCTAAAATTGACTGTACAAAACGAAGAAAATTATATTTTATTTGATTTTTAAAAATCCCAAGTTTCAAAGATTTTATTTTTTATTAAAAGAGAGGTTTATTATTTTATTTTTTACTATTTTAATTACAAATTTTACGGAAAAGTTTGACTGTACAAAACGAAGAAAATTATATTTTATTTGATTTTTAAAAATCACAAGTTTCAAAGATTTTATTTTTTATTAAAAGAGAGGTTTATTATTTTATTTTTTACTATTTTAATTACAAATTTTACGGAAAAGTTTTTCATTTATTTCATTTTATCTCTTGTTCATTTTTTTATTTTAGATATTTTAGGGAATAAGATTTTTTTCAAAGTGTAATCTATTTATTTGGAATAAATTGATTTTTTATATTGTTATCTACTTAAAAGCATTTTGTTTTTACTTTCTATTGGAGGGCACGGTTAGCTTAGTGGTAACACGCTTGCCATGCAGAAGGTCCCGGGTTCGAATCCCACCATCGACAAAAAATGCACACTCGTATTTCGATTGCTATAATTTCAACGGGTTACTTTCTAGTGTTCTCGTGTTGACCCAGCTCCTAAATGGGAAGTATTGTGTCTCTTCTCGCCCATTTGATGAGGGACATACTAAAGGATGGGTATGCTACAACACAGATCACATGAGTCTGATGTCAGTTGTTTCATTTCTACGAAATAAAAAGGGTGGTTTAGAAATTTTAAAAATAATAATCGGTACAAGTACAAACAAGACATTTTTTTTTTTCGTACATAAAGTAGGTAAAACGAGTGTATTTTTTTATACAGTATAATATGCAATGATAAATATTTACTAGAATAGATTTTTGGTATACATAGGTAAACGGTACAAAATATGATTAGAACGAAAACCAAACAAAATACGTAAATTAAAACAAATAATCTAAGGTTGGGATAGGACTCAAAAGAAATAAGAAATAATACTTTTGATAAATTGGACAGCATACTAGTTTCTCCTACTTCAGTCTGATTACCCCCTTCTTTTCCCTGATTCCCTTCCCCTACTTTAGCCTCAATCTCTCCTATTTTCTTTTCCCCTACTTTATCCTCCATTTCCCCTATTTGTCCCTCGAATTTCGTGTGCATCATAATAATGTGTCTCTTCAGGTAATTCTTGCGGCTCGTGCACTTCAAACAAATGTGACACTGATACTTGAACCCATTGTGCATGTTCATATGGATCTTATAGTCGCTGAGCCGGCTGTACTTCTTATCGCACACGTTACACTGGTACGCGATTCGCTCATGGATCGCCAGATGGCGCTTCAGATTCTGCAACAGGCTGAACCGCTTGTCGCACCGATCGCATGCGTAGAAGACCTTGTCCCCGCGGTGTTTAAGAAGGTAATGCCTCAGCATGTTGGAGCGGGGACAGAACGTGTCCGCGCACAGGTTACACTGAAGTTTTATCCCGTTCCTCTTCAAGTAATGCGTGAGCAGCGCCGTCTGTTTCTTGTTGAAGAAGGCGTCACTGACTTTCCCCCGGTGCTCGGGAGGGATGTGCGTGACGAGGTGATCTCTCATGAGGGACTTCTCGAATTTCTCCCCGCACAGACGGCATATGATCCCGCCTTCGTGGAGTCTAACGTGCTCCTCGTACGCTATCCTATCGATGAAGTATTCCGTGCAACAATCACATTCGTATAACTGCCCCTTGTGCTGCTTCTTCATATGCTCCTTCATACGATACACACTCTTGTAGAGCCTCTCACACAGGGGACACTTCTGCGGGACTACCTTATCTTTGAGATCAGATTCGTAGTATCGCATTTGTTAAAGAACCGAAGTCAAAAAGTGCTGGAAAGGCTAAGAAAGCCAAATCTAAATCCGGCAAAATGCTGCGACGCACTAGTTTCTCCTACTTCAGTCTGATTAACCCCTTCTTTTCCCTGATTCCCTTCCCCTACTTTAGCCTCAATCTCTCCTATTTTCTTTTTTTACAGTATAATATGCAATGATAAATAATTACTAGAATAGATCTTTGGAATAAATAGGTAAGTACAAAAAATGATTAGAATGTAAACCAAACAAAATACGTAAATTAAAACAAATAAATATAAAGTGGGATAGGACTTAAATAAGAAATAATACTTTTTAAAATTGGACAGCATTAAGCAGAAAGGGTCCAGTCAACAGAAACCAATTTTCAAACCACCTAAAAATTGTGTAGCTGCTGTAGCTACTAGGTATTTCCCTTATGAATCTCATGATCGAAGATATTTTTATAGAACATAGTACAAAAAGAGTTTTCAGAGATCTATGATCTATTAACAGAAACGAACCACTGAACAAGGGGAACTGGGAGTAAAATCTTTCGGTCGATTAAAATTTACATATATATTTTGAATGGTTCTTTTCTGCTTAATGCTGTCTAATCGTGGATATAAATAAATAATGCTTTAAAAATAATAAATAATTAAAACAAAATAATGTAGGTAATTCATAATAACATAAAATCTTGACAAAATCGTTTTAGGTCAGGACGAAAAGCAGGATTGTTTCTGGAGTTCATGGAATGAAAAGATTGCAAGGAATAGAAGTAATTAAGTCCGTACATTATGGAATATGGAATGTCAAGCCTCAGTTATTTACACTGAGGTTTGATAGAGGCAACTGTAAATGCAAAGGTCTTATCGACTCGAAAGCGAAAGAAGGAAGACAGGATAGGAAAAAGCCAGCCGTTCCGAGAACGGTAGAGGCAACTGTAAATGCAAAGGTCTTATCGACTCGAAAGCGAAAGAAGGAAGACAGGATAGGAAAAAGCCAGCCGTTCCGAGAACGAACCTAATCCGTTTAGGATAAAATCCGCCCCAGCCGGGAACGAACCCACCTACTGCTTGCTCAACACAATTAAAATTCCTTCCAGGAGAGACGTATGATAGAACCTGAATTTAACCTTCAGTTTTTAGCCAGCCTAGTTAGCTCGGTGGGTACGTCTGCCTTGTAAGCGCTAGATCGCGGGTTCGATTCCCGCCCGGGGCGGATTTTATCCTGAAGGGATAATGTTCGCGTTCTCTGAGGGTCGGCGTTTTTCGTCAGCCTCTCAATCAGCTCTAACTAGGGTGATGGCTTTGGGCTGACATTTGGTTTTGGCTACAAATTTTACGAACGGATGCCCTTCCCTCTCAACCTTTGCTATTTCTTTAGCAAGGGAAATTCAGACTGGTATACTCCCTGTTTAACGTCCCCCAGCCAACCGTATCTTTAGTAACTCAATAAAAAAGAAATGAAAAATAGAAATAGGTATTCCATTCGTTTTTTATTATTATTTTTCGTACCTAGGTAGGTAATTTCAACGAAAAATCATAGAGATTTAGGTAGGTAAGTAGGTATAATACATGTATCTCCGTACAGGTACATAGTACATATACGTACCTAATTACCTATCTACCTAGATAGTTTTAGGCATAAGTAATTATTATTAAATTTATAATGACAAAATACCTATGACAAACATTGGACGGAGCATTACTGACTTGCCACTTGCCAGGCTTCGAGAAAAAATATTGCGTAAAATAGTGGATGTGCCAAATTTGCAAAAAAAAAAATACGCAATGAGAAATGTACAAAAAACGCCTGGAATAAGCATTCAAGCGCACGCAATGCATTTTTGTTCGAAAAACTCCTCATAAAGCGCCTTCAGTTTTTTTTGCGGCTAAACGCATGACATTTTCTGTGTGTTTTTGGTGGATGTGGCTAGTGCACTTTCACCTCATTTCTTCATTCGATCATCGACCTTACAAGTGAACATTTGAACAAATTTGTGAACATTTTTTTAATTTTTCTACTGCTCGAAAACACTTATCTAGCGTTTGGACTGGATTTAGAACACTGTGCTTGGTGCCCTGATAAGATCTGTGTTGAAATCGGGACAAAGGAGCAGTGATTTCAGAGAACTTTCCAGTTGAAACTTCTATGAACAAAATTCTGGTGAGTGTATCCATTTTTTCATCTTTCTGTTCTACTCTTGCATGGAAACTTGAAACTAGTCAATTTTTCCCCACAGGCAGAGTCAGGCTAGCATAATCAGAGCATTTGATAAGATTTCCAATTGGTTTTGTTGTTTTGTCTCAACTTTTTGTAACTTTTCCTCTTTTTCAGTGGTTTTCAAAATACACTTGTTGCACTTGCACTGTACAATAGTGATAACTGATAACAAGGCTTCTTATCAAACTTTTTGAAACCCTGAGGCCAATTCCTCCTTTAGAATACAATCTACTGTTTAAGTGGTCTAAAATTGGTCACAAAATGGTGTGTGTGTGTTTTGCTGTTCCCCACAGGCAGAGTCAGGCTAGCACAATCAGAGCATTTGATAAGATTTCCAATTGGTTTCGTTGTTTTGTCTCAACTTTTTGTAACTTTTCCTCTTTTTCAGTGGTTTTCAAAATACACTTGTTGCACTGTACAATAGTGATAACTGATAACAAGTTAACAAGGCTTCTTATCAAACTTTTTGAAACCCTGAGGCCAATTCCTCCTTTAGAACACAATCTACTGTTTAAGTGGTCTAAAATTGGTCACAAAATGGTGTGTGAGTTTTGCTGTGTTTAATTAATTAGAAGTTGTTTAATGATTTTCATTATTAAGTTAAGTTAACCTTCCTTTAATTTTTAAGCCTTTAAGCTAATGCCAAAATATCAGTCTTGCATGGTCTGTTCTTGAACTTGAAGCCACAATTTGTTCAAAGTATTTCTAATTCATAATTATCAGATGGGTAGGGATCACACACACCGGAGGGACGGACCCAGCTTGTTTTACCCACATACATACGTATCTACTGTACTTTGTCTTTTTAAGAAATAAAGGATGTTTTAAGAAATCCTTTTTTACCTACCTACCTATGTACCTACTCTCTTACCCTATGCATGTATCTTACTGCCGCTATTAAATAAAAAGCTTGTTCCTCATTTTGTTGTCACGTTCGTTCTTTTGAAGCAGTTTGCTCCTTCACACACAATCTTTGTATTCAGTCATCCTTGAAATTTACAACTTGTTTGTGTAATCATTCCACAGGAATTAACATAATACCGTATGATATCAACAGATTCTGTCATATTTTGTTCACGTAATGTGTTTTTCTTACTAGTTTCTAGTGGGTACTTCATTTCTGCCACTGAATTTATTTACCTAGGTTTCTAATTTATATATTTTGATACTTGGTTATCAGACTTATCAGGAAATTATTTAAATGAGAGGATAGTGTGATAATAGGGAAACCCGACGGCCTCATTCGGATCAACTCGGGTGTCATCGCGCACAAATACAACAAGTACAGTTTGAGAAACACGCGACCTTCGGTTGAAATCGGCAGTCAGTCGAGTGAGAAAATCCTCGAGATGATGCACCAAAAGTTGCATCTGAATTACAGCAACAGTTTGCTCGCCAACAGCAACATGGTGAAGAAGAAACAGGTCTCGTGTACGAGCACCAGTCAGACACAGCAGCCGACAGTAGAAACGCACATGATCTCATACGTCCAGCAGCAGCAGAAGGAGCGACTGTTCGATTTTCAGAATTGTAAATCCATCCGGGAAATATTACAGCAGTCTTCGGTCGACTATAGGCGACTCAGCCGACAGTAGAAACGCACATGATCTCATACGTCCAGCAGCAGAAGGAGCGACTGTTCGACTTTCAGAATTGTAAATCCATCCGGGAAATATTACAGCAGTCTTCGGTCGACTATAGGCGACAGACGGCGGCGTCTCCACATCTCAGATATTTGGACAGGTTTAATAATAACTTCAAAGTACAGTGTGATCTAAACGAGAGTTCCTCACATGCGTTCAATGATGATGTTGTGGAAGTAACACCTGATGAGACTGTGGGAGATGAATTCATTGATATTCTCCACATCTCAGATATTTGGACAGGTTTAATAATAACTTCAAAGTACAGTGTAATCTAAACGAGAGTTCCTCACATGCGTTCAATGATGATGTTGTGGAAGTAACACCTGATGAGACTGTGGGAGATGAATTCATTGATATTAATGAGCTGCAAGCGTTCATTCCTTACGAGACTTATCTGAAACATGTCAACGGGGAACGGACACTGTCGGGGAAACTGAATGACAAACCAAAACCAAGAACAGACACCCCCAACTATATTCGCATCGACAAGAATGTGTGCGAGATTCGGGAAAGTCGGGGAAATTGAATGACAAACCAAAACCAAGAACAGACACCCCCAACTATATTCGCATCGACAAGAATGTGTGCGAGATTCGGGAAATCCCTTGTCCGGAACAAGCCAGACTGACAGAAACGCGTACAAATCCAAGTTATTCGAGTAAAATGTCGCATGAAACGAATGCTGTCGGCACAGACCGTTTAAGTTCAGACAAAATACGTAGTCCTCTCCTTAGATCTCAAACCAAACAGAACCAAGTTCATGTCACTCTGAACAAGTCTTCTGACGCTCTTGATGATGGTGCCAAAGTGGACAAACCTGGCAAGAAGCTCAATGTAGGAAGAAGCAGTGAGATGAAAGTTGCCAGATCAAATAAAGCAGAAGACAACCAAGTAGAGGAAAGTGTAGTGGAATGTGTTCCTGAAGAAATTACTTCACAAAAAGCTAATTTGAATTCAAGTGAATGTGAGAAATCAGTGGAAACGAATGTCAAAGGAAATGTCAGCCTTGATAAGAGATGTCCGAAATATGTCAAAGATCAACAGGATAACAACGTTAGTGGCTCACCGAAAACCCCAGCTGCGCCACCAAAGGAAACGTCAGCCTTGATAAGAGATGTCCGAAATATGTCAAAGATCAACAGGATAACAACGTTAGTGGCTCACCGAAAACCCCAGCTGCGCCACCACAAAAGAAGCCAAGTCCAACCAAAGTAAACTTGCGGTCGTTTCGAAAAGCAACCTTTAACAGGTGTCCGATGTATAATACGACAAAGAACCAGAGCCATGGTGATGTACACAACGCAAATTCAAAACCTGATGATGATATTGAAGAAATTGTCATCAGTGACAGTCCAAGTAAACTTGCGGTCGTTTCGAAAAGCAACCTTTAACAGGTGTCCGATGTATAATGCGACAAAGAACCAGAGCCATGGTGATGTACACAAAGCAAATTCAAAACCTGATGATGATATTGAAGAAATTGTCATCAGTGACAGTCCAAACACAACTGTAGACAGATCTTCGAAAACACATCATCACCAAAGTATATCGAATAAATCGGAAACGAAATCTCCGAGCTCACGAAAATCCAATGTTTCTACTACAAGATCACAATTACCACATGAGAAAACTGCTGAAGAGCCCATAGATCGAATATCTCCCATTATGTTGTCGGAGATAATTAAAAACATGCAGCTAGAAGCTGATAGAACCAAAGAAGCAAGTAAAAAAGACACTTCACCAAACAAGATAGAAAGAATTTGTACTTCTGAAGATAAAAACGACTCATCAAACAAGACTTGCACCTCTGAACATCCACGAAAATCCAATGTTTCTACTACAAGATCACAATTACCACATGAGAAAACCGCTGAAGAGCCCATAGATCGAATATCTCCCATTATGTTGTCGCAGATAATTAAAAACATGCAGCTAGAAGCTGATAGAACCAAAGAAGCATGTAAAAAAGACACTTCACCAAACAAGATAGAAAGAATTTGTACTTCTGAAGATAAAAACGACTCATCAAACAAGACTTGCACCTCTGAACATAGAAAGGACTCAACTAACAAGACTTGTACTTCTGAGAATAAAAACTTAAGCGAGTCAACTAATAACGCTAACGAAGAAAGCAATGAAAAGTTAACAGTAGAATTTCTGAACATAGAAAGGACTCAACAAACAAGACTTGTACTTCTGAGAATAAAAACGAGTCAACTAATAACGCTAACGAAGAAAGCAATGAAAAGTTAACAGTAGAATTTAAAGACATGGATAGTGGTACTAGTTTGGAACCGTTTTTGAAGTGAAGTACCTAACTTTTATTGTCTTGAATTTTTCCTTAGTTTAGAACTGTAGATCTGTTTATTGGGCTATGGCAATGGAGGAACGTGCTTAGTTAGCTGGGAGGGTCGCGCGTCTGCCTTGTAAGCGCTAGGTCGCTGGTTCGATTTCCGCCCGGGGAGGATTTAATCCTAAACAGATAAGGTTCGTTCTCGAAACGGCTGAGTTTGTCCTATTCTGTCTTCCTTCTCTCTTCAATTTCGACACAATTAGACCTTAGCACTTATTTACAGGTCCCTCCATCCAAACTCTCTCTCAAAAAAAAGAAAAAAAAAAAAAAAAAAAAAAAACAATCCCCCATTTTGCCACGGCCATTATTAAAAAAAAAAAAAAAAAAAACAACAATCCCCCATTTTGCTACGGCTATTATTTCAGGGAGGATACGTCTTAGGTACCTAAATGCTATTATTTTTTCCTTCATTTTCCAGACTTCACTGTGATTGTGACATTGAGTTCCACCGATGTTTGAAGCGGGCCAACACGTTCGCTTCGGTGGGGGTGGGCATCATTTTCTTCAACATCCTACAGTCGAGGTGTTTCAAAGAGGAGTACCCGATAGTGCGCTGTATCCAATTGACAGGGTAAGCTTTTAGCCAGCGGCAATAGCACGTTGAAAACACCAGTTTCTAATGGATCACTGATGTTAAGCAACTTTCCGCGTTGTTGGTATCCGGATGGGTGACCATCTGGACAAACGCGTGCTGCTGGCTTTTCTTGGCTCACCCAGGCTGAGTGAGGTTAATGTGAGTAGGCAGGTAGGTTGTTGCCGAATGGAGGGTAAAACCCTCGTCACTAAAAACCTTAGCAGTTAGGTATACAGTGATGTTGAACCTAAAAAAAAAGCCTACCTAATAAGCTTGGAGGGTAGCGCCGGTAGCGCGTCAGCTTTGTAAGCGCTGGTTGCAAGTTTGACTACCGCCAGGTTCGAACCGTTCCCGGAACGGTTGCCTTTCCCCTATCCTGTTCCCCTTCTCTTTTCGATTTCGGGACGAACTAGACCTCCGCTGAGTCCGTTGTTACTTACAGTTCTGTTTATCAAATAGGTACATACATACTCGTACAAACATATCCTAAGTCGTTCTGTTTGGTGGAACAGGTCGACTATTCACAAAACCTCTCCACCAAGTTCATCAAATCTGTTAAAAAAAAAGGTCATCCCTAGAACCTTAAAGGATCACATTTTCATTAAGTTTTTTTTTTAACTTTTTCTTCTTCCCCATTTATTTCCTCAAAGTTTTCAACTTTTTTACCCGTTTTCCTCGCTCTTTTTTCCAGGAGGACTTGTGAGCAGTACGAGTTGGATAAGAGTAAGAAGAAGATTCACCAGTGGTTCGCCAATCCCAAGTTCCCCATTGGCCTAACAAGGCAGACGCACTATCAACTAAGCTAACTGCGCTGGCAATACTTATTCGTACTTGGCAACTCTTAACTTGATAACATGTTCTGGAGTTCTGTGCAAATCTCTTTGCAAAGACTAGTACCTATAAGTGACTTGAAAAGTTCCCCATATCTACCGAGACCTTGTTCCGGGAAACGGACGCCATCAAAATCGGGGTCGGGAGGTGATGTGTCCTAGGGTTCCCGGAATATCCTGCTATTCCCGGCTCAAAACGGAGGTGGAGAGATGAAGTTGAAGAAAACGAAAGAAAGAAGGGTTGGAGAAGGGAGGTTGTAGTTGTAGGATGAAAGATAACGCTCGCCGGTCTCAAATAAAAATAAATAGGAAAAAGGTGTACCTAATAGAAAAATAGACGAATAAGGTGATTTAGCTAAAAAATATGGTGTACCTACCTAGATATATCCGTATATCTTTGGTCTTCTTCTTCTTTTTCTTCACCTTTTCCCGTGTACAGACGGGGTAGGAAAAAGGTGTACCTAATAGAAAAATAGACGAATAAGGTGATTTAGCTAAAAAAATATGGTGTACCTACCTAGATATATCCGTATATCTTTGGTCTTCTTCTTCTTCTTTTTCTTCACCTTTTCCCGTGTACAGACGAAGTCGGCGTTTTTCGTCAGCCTCTCAATCAGACCTAACCAGGGTGATCGCTTTGGGCTGACATTTGGTTTTGGCTACAAATTTTACGAACGGATGCCCTTCCCTCTCAACCTTTGCTATTTCTTTAGCAAGGGAAATTCAGACTGGTATACTCCCTGTTTATAGTCCCCAAGCGAGACTAAGCTGGTCTACTCCCTGTTTAACGTCCCCCAGCCAACCGTATCTTTAGTAGGTAACTCAATAAAAAAGAAATGAAAAATAGAAATAGGTAGGTATTCCATTCGTTTTTTATTATTATTTTTCGTACCTAGGTAGGTAATTTCAACGAAAAATCATAGAGATTTAGGTAGGTAAGTAGGTATAATATATGTATCTCCGTACAGGTAGTACCTACATACGTACCTAATTACCTAACTACCTAATACATAGTTTTAGGCATAATTATTATTATTTATAATGACAAAATACCTATGACAAACATTGGACGGAGCATTACTGACTTGCCAGCTTGCCACTTGCCAGGCTTCGAGAAAAAATATTGCGTAAAATAGTGGATGTGCCAAATTTGCAAAAAAAAAAAAAAAAATACACAATAAGAAATGTACAAAAAACGCCTGGAATAAGTATTCAAGCGCACGCAATGCATTTTTGTTCGAAAAACTCCTCATAAAGCGCCTTCAGTTTCGTTTTTGCGGCTAAACGCATGACATTTTCTGAGTGTTTTTAGCAGTTTTTTTCTATTTTTTAAATTTTTTACTACCAAAATAGGTAGGTTTTTCCCCTCTTCGAAAGTAGTTGAGAATATGATGAGAATATACAAAAAGCAATAAGTTCTGTTCTGTAGGTAATGTGTTTATTTGGTCTCCCAATTCCAAAGCTAGTTTACCAAGTCCTCGTTCGAGGCCCATTTTAGAAAGTTAGCAGTTTTTTTTTCTATTTTTTAATTTTTTTACTACCAAAATAGGTAGGTTTTTCCCCTCTTCAAAAGTAGTTGAGAATATGATGAAATCCTGTTTAGTAGTGATAAGTTCTGTTCTGTAGGTAATGTGTTTATTTGGTCTCCCAATTCCAAAGCTAGTTTACCAAGTCCTCGTTCGAGGCCCATTTTAGATTTAAAAAGAAACCCAATTGTTCCTATTCAAAATGAGTTCCAAAAGTGACCAGAACGGTGGTCAAATGCACAATATTTCGTCTGAAAAGCTGGACATCTATAATATTAAACAAGAAACATTGGAGATTAGTGAGGATGCGAGTGATAGTAATAGTAAGAGCCCAAGAACGCGGCATAAATCTAGTCCGTCGCCGCGAGGTACCAGCTCCCCCCGACGCGCAGGCATGTCACCAAGACGCGGAACCCCCGTCGCGTCTCCAAGGCGACATATCACCACTCGTCAGAGAATAGACGAAGAATCCCCTAGCGACATCCGGATAGAGAAGGACAAGATCGTGATTAAGATCAATCTTAAGAAAATCAACCAAAAGAAGCGGAAGAAAAGTAAACGAAAGAAGTACAAGAAGAAAGATGGACGTCTCGTGAAAAGTAAGATATATAGTAAGGTGTCCGTCAATATTGAGAACAATGTGAACTACTCCATTAGTCCGGAGCCCGCTAGTGTTCCCGCTGTCGAGGCAAACGCAGAAACGGGGAAACCCGACGGCCTCATTCGGATCAACTCGGGTGTCATCGCGCACAAATACAACAAGTACAGTTTGAGAAGAACCGAAGTCAAAAAGTGCTGGAAAGGCTAAGAAAGCCAAATCTAAATCCGGCAAAA
>NW_007378156.1:0-102848 GCF_000475195.1 Diaphorina citri
TTTTTTTCGTGGAGTGTCCAAAAATGTTTGTGTGTTTAATTCGTGAGCTGTGATACCTGGATTATTTTCAATTTAATTTCTGTGATATCAAATATTCCTTTTTTTCTGTTTTAAATTCCTTTTTTTCGTACGACAGTAGGTATTTGCCAAACATCTGAGGAGGCATAGTGCTTTTAATTTCTTCATTTTGATCCGATGTTGGTCACTAATATTCAGGGCGCGGAATTTCACTTTTCTTTGTACAAACACACGAGTGGTCCATTGATATAATAAATGATTCAGTAATACTTTTCAATCCAACACCTTTTAATGGTAGATAACAGCGCTCGTAACACATCATGAGAACGTTGGATTCATAATGTAAAAGATTACATAAAATTATCTTTTCTCATTAAATAAGTTAATTAATGTGTATTTTTATAAGGAAATCAGTTCATGATCAACAGCAGAGTTTTAGTTTCAGAGCGGGTAAGTTTTCTTTCCTCATGGGAATAGGAGTCTGACTCGGGGACTTTCAACAGGGAGGATATCAGCCTGAAATTTCATTTGCTAAAGCAAAGGCGAAGGTCATCCACTCGTATTTTTTTAGCCCGTCCTTCCTTTATTATTACGATAGTAATAAAAAGGTGTAAGGGGATTTTCTCTCCTTTGTGTAGATATCTGTGATCTAATACTGTTATGTAAAAAGGGGATGCAAATTCTAAGCGGCCAGACAATGGGCTTTTGAGGGACCGTTATAAGATGATAAATTTAAAACGGAAACATTTTGGAATATCCACTAAGAACTATACGGTTAATTTTGTAGTGGATGTGCCAAAATATCACATTGTCTAATAAAGGATAAAGAAGAGATTGAAGAATTACCTAATTACCTTGTTAATAGTTTACCAAAAGTACCAAATCTTTCTCTCTCCTCAATAATTATTTTAGGATTTCTTTCAGGATTAATCCTGAATTTCGACAAATCCACTAAAAAATCAACTTCCTGTCTCTCCATTATCTTTTCCACTATTTTATCACAATAAATCACATTGCTGTTTAGCTGTTTTTGTTTATCTCAATAAATGCAGATCAACTGAAAATATTTCTCTTTCTCCAGAAAGATAAATCACCAAGATATTTATCAGTAAGAACATATATGTTTATCTCAATAAATGCAGATCAACTGAAAATATTTCTCTTTCTCCAGAAAGATAAATCACCAAGATATTTATCAGTAAGAACATAATTATTTCAGTGACCATAGCCATTTCAAACAATAAGATATTTCGTCGAACATAATAAAATTATTGTGATTATGACCATTGATTTGTGTGAATATGTATAGCTGTGTTATGACATGTATACTTTCATGTAAAGTAGGTAAAAACCCATTTTTCCCCGCCCGGGGCCGATTTTATCCAAAACGGATAAAGTTCTCTCTCGGAACGGCTGGCTTTCTCCTATCCTGTCTTCCTTCCCTCTTCGATTTCGGGGCGATAGGACCTTAGCAGTTACAATGCCCTCTGTCAAACCTCTTCGAAAAAAAAACCTCTCGCCAAACCGCTCAGATCCTTGATGGTCCTGTTCATTATCTTCTTTAATAAATAATTCATCAATTATATACATACCATGGACATGAATGTAGGTAGCAATTTCTTAAATTTACAGTAAATAAATATGTTAGATTCGTCATTGTTTTTTTTTTTTCTCAGTGAAAAATTCGAAAGCAATGCAGATATTTTTTATTTGTGAATTTTTCTCTCTTTCTCCTTTACTGCAAATCTGTTAAAGTTAACTGCAATTTCAAAAGTATTAGAACCTTTCAAACTACTCAAATTAATGGGAGTCCACTACTGTCAGACATTTTGCACTACTGTCAGACATTTTGCATGCCTAACAGAAGGTTTAGGGCTCGAATTCGATCCCATCAGAGAAGTGGTCAAATCAGTTATTTTTCCCTAAAAGAAAAGAAAAAATCTAAAATTTAAGTTCAGACGATTCCTGATTTATATTTTGTATGGGCAGTCAATAGCCTCAGCACATACCGTCTAGCTTTATTTTGCCCTTATATTGCATGACATGTGTATAGAAGGTCAGGTTTACCTAAAAGAAAAAATCTAAAATTTATCTAAAATCCAAAAAATTTAAGTTCAGACGACTCTATTCCTGATTTATATTGTGTATGGGCAGTCAATAGCCTCAACACATACCGTCTAGCTTTATTTTGCCCTTATATTGCATGACATGTGTATAGAAGGTCAGGTTTAGCCGTGTTAGTCGTCTGTTAGACGGTTCCCATCTTCTAGATTAGTGGTGGATAAACTCCACCGAAAATGGACACTCCTCCAGTGGCAGTCGATCATGATGACAATATTTTAACGAAACGAGATTTTATTTTTTCTCATCTCGGATTTTCTCTCTCTCTCTCTCTCTCTCTCACTCACTCACTCACTCACTCACTCACTCACTCACTCACTCACTCACTCACTCACTCACTCACTCGACTTTGATCAAACTTGGCAGAAATATTTAGCACTTACAGGAAAGTCGCTCATTAAATTTTGGGCCCAATTGAGAATTGGGGGGCCCCTTGGGAACCGTTTACAGAACCACTAGTATAGAAAACACTCACAGAATTCCACAAAAAGAAGACATCAATTTCTAAAAGAGAGAAGTCCGTTTAACCAAAGATATGGGAGAGGTTTACCACAATACCTACCTAATATTGGTTTAAAGAAAATAAAATCGTGACCAAATAAATTGATTTATAGGATTGACGTCATGTCAGGGAATATCAAATTATTTAATGTATGCCTAATACCTACGTAGATAAGATACAATATTTTTTAGGAGATCGTATTAAAGTTTTTACCGGTAAGTTCTTTTAGCCAGCGATTCTTTAAATAGAGCTGATCATAATTACTCCACTTGCGTGCAGATTCTTTTGAAAGCCATAACTACTTAGATATAAATATAGATGATCATGTAGCCTCTCATCATGTTCGCATGTAGCCTCATACAAAGCCAACATTCGCAAAAGAAAATAAATGTAACAACAAACATAAGCGCTATCTATTTATTTAATATCTTTGGTTAGGTAATTACCCATTTATAAGTCCCTATACATACAGGAAATTCAATACCATGGTATACTTAAGACCTACCTAATATCGACTTAAAAAAATAAAATCATGACCAAATAAAGTGATTTATAGGATTGACGTCATGTCAGGGAATATCAAATTATGTATGTCTAATACCTACGTAGATAAGATACAATATTTTTTAGGAGATCGTATTAAAATATTCAACATTAGACCAGTCATCTTCAAAGAATAATAGGTACCTAATGTACAGTGTGTTCCTGATGTTTTTACCGGTAAGTTCTATTAGCCAGCGATTCTTTAAATAGAGCTGATCATAATTACTCCACTTGCGTGCAGATTCTTTTGAAAGCCATACCTACTTAGATATAGATATAGATGATCATGTAGGTATATTCTCAAAAGAAAATAAATGTAACAACAAACCTATAGAGCTATCGATTTATTTAATATCTTTGGTTAGGTAATTACCAATTTATAAGTCCCTATATACATACAGGAAATTCAATACCATGGTATACTTTTACAAAAGAATAGATTCAATACCGATACACGAATACAAGAAATTGTATGATACAAACAATAACACTTAAATAAATGTTCCTAGGTATAATCTGTAAGTATAATATCGATAAAATCTCCAAGGAGTAGGATTTTATACCTACTTCTCTCACAAAAACTGGAACTTCTCAAATTACATAGCGGGGAAATCGACACATCCACTATCACCTCAAAAGTAATGGGAATTCTGGCGTCTCCACTAGCCATAGTGAACTTCTCAAATTACACAGCGGGAAAATCGACACATCCACTATCACCTCGAAAGTAATGGGAATTCTGGCGTCTCCACTAGCCATAGTAAACCTAGTTTTAGCTGTGCTTATAGTAAACTTAGTTTTTGTTGTGCTCAAATACAAACAATAACACTTAAATAAATGTTCCTAGGTATAATCTGTATGTATAACATCGATAAAATCTCCAAGGAGTAGGATTTTATACCTACTTCTCTCACAAAAACTGAAACTTCTCAAATTACATAGCGGGGAAATCGACACATCCACTATCACCTCAAAAGTAATGGGAATTCTGGCGTCTCCACTAGCCATAGTAAACCTAGTTTTAGCTGTGCTTATAGTAAACTTAGTTTTTGTTGTGCTCATCTTTTCTGTCAAAAAATCACTTCATAATAAAGTTCATTTTATGTTTTGTTCGTGCACTTGAAATTTCATTACAGAGACCTTGAATTTGATGAGAAAAACTGAAATAAAATAAAATGTAGGTAGTAATAAAAAAAGACATAAAATGGACATGAATGTAGGTAGCAATTTCTTAAATTTACAGTAAATAAATATGTTAGATTTGTCTGTGGTTAAGTAGGTACATTGTTTTTTTTTTCTCTCAGTGAAAAATTCGAAAGCAATGCAGATATTTTTTATTTGTGAATTTTTCTCACTTTCTCCTTTAATGAAAATTTGTTAAAGTTAACTGCAATTTCAAAAGAATTAGAACTTTTCAAACTACTCAAATGTAATGGGAGTCCAGGCATCTCCACTACTGTCAGACATTTTCCTAACAGAAGGTTTAGGCCTTGAATTCGATCCAATCAGAGAAGTGGTCAAATCAGTTATTTTTCCCTAAAAGAAAAAAAATCTAAAATTTAAGTTCAGACGACTCTATTCCTGATTTATATTGTGTATGGGCAGTCAATAGCCTCAGCACATACCGTCTAGCTTTATTTTGCCCTTAAATTGCATGACATGTGTATAGAAGGTCAGGTTTAGCCGTGTTAGTCGTCTGTTAGACGGTTCCCATCTTCTAGACTAGTGGTGGATAAACTCCTCCGAAAATGGCAAACTCCACCGAAAATGGACACTCCTCCAGGGGCAGTCAATCATGATGACAATATTTTAACGAAAAGAGATTTTATTTTTTCTCATCTCGGATTTCTCTCTCTCTCTCCCTCTCTCTCTCTCTCTCTCTCACTCACTCACTCACTCACTCACTCACTCACTCACTCACTCACTCACTTACTCACTCACTCAATAAAATCGACTCTGGAACATCTTTTGATTTTCAAAGAGAGGTTTGATAGGGTAGGTCTTGTCATCCCGAAATCAATAAAATCGACTCTGGAACATCTTTTGATTTTCAAAGAGAGGTTTGATAGGGTAGGTCTTGTCATCCCGAAATCAAAAAGAGGACGACTGGATTTAACCTGCGACCTATATTAGGCGATAAAATGAGTGGAAATTTTTCGGCACTACTAATTAGCACAAAATCTTCAAATATGGTATGAAAACATACGCACGTGCATTGCACCGCCAATCCCGCACTGATGCAGAATGAATCAGTGAAGAGTGTTGACTGTCAACAAATCAAGTGCTCACATGTGCACAAATTGCATTCTAAGGGAACACCAAATCCGACATTTCTACAGGGTGAGTCGGGAGTCGTTCGTCAACACTGATGTATAAACAATGATCGGTTTAACAGTCAATTGCATATGCAAGATTCTTTTGGCCAAAGCAAGATCTTGGTTCCGTAGCGAAAAAGAAAAAAATCTTGGTTCGATTTCTGTGCATTGTTTCACTGGTAGTGGGTCTGCCTTGTAAGCGCTAGGCCGCGGGTTCGATTCCCGCCCGGGGCGGATTTTATCCTGATGGTATAATGTTCGTTCTCGGAACGGCTTGTAAGCGCTTTTCCGTGGGTTCGATTCCCGCTCGGGGTGGATTTTATCCTAAAGAGATAATGTTCGTTCTCGGAACGGCTGGCTTTCTCCTATCCTGTCTTCCTATCATCTTCGATTTTTGGACCTTAGCAGTTACAGTTTTCTCCCTAAACCTTTCCAGATCCTCGATGATCCTGTTCATGATCTTCTTTCATAAATAATTCATCAATTATGTACATACCAACCTATGTACATTAATATCTGAGTATAATATACCTATACCTATTGCTCGTATATCCATGTGCTATGTCCTATAGTCCTATACTATTGTTTTGTTTATCAATAAATCACAATCTCGAGATGGTAAGATACCGAGACATCTCTTATCTCATCTCACGATCATCAAGACAGATAAACGGAAGTCTTTACTTTCTATTACCTACATTATGGAACCTATAACATACACAAGATGATGAGAAAGTATGGGACCTGTCACCGGGTCAAATTTTCCGACATGTTCTAACAATTTTTAACACATAGTTAAAAAGCCTAATAATATGGAAAAAAAAAATCTTGTTCGATTTCTGTGCATTGTTTCACTAGTATGAAAAAGTATCTTAAAAGTAGGTATAAAGAAGCGCTCGGCCGCGGGTTCGATTCCCGCCCGGGGCGGATTTTATCCTGATGGGATAATGTTCGTTCTCGGAACGGCTGGCTTTCTCCTTTCCAACTTGCTGATTCTAAAAGGGATATTTCCACGAATTTTTCCCGATTCGATGAAAATTTGACCCGGTGACCGGTCCCATACTTTCTCATCATCTTGTGTATGTTATAGGTTCCATAATGTAGGTAATAGAAAGTAAAGATCTCCGTTTATCTGTCTTGATGATCGTGAGATGAGACAAGAGATGTCTAGCTATCTTACGATCTCGTGATTGTGATTTATTGATAAACAAAACAATGGTATAGGACATAGCACATGGACATACGAGCAATAGGTATATGTATATTATACTGAGATATTATTGTACATAGGTATATGGGTATGTATATAATTGATGAATTATTTATTAAAGAAGATAATGAACAGGACCATCAAGGATCTGAGCGGTTTGGCGAGAGGTTTTTTTCGAAGAGGTTTGACAGAGGGCGTTGTAACTGCTAAGGTCCTATCGCCCCGAAATCGAAGAGGGAAGGAAGACAGGATAGGAGAAAGCCAGCCGTTCCGAGAGAGAACTTTGTAGGACATAGCACATGGACATACGAGCAATAGGTATATGTATATTATACTGAGATATTATTGTACATAGTTATATGGGTATGTATATAATTGATGAATTATTTATTAAAGAAGATAATGAACAGGATCATCAAGGATCTGAGCGGTTTGGCGAGAGGTTTTTTTTCGAAGAGGTTTGACAGAGGGCATTGTAACTGCTAAGGTCCTATCGCCCCGAAATCGAAGAGGAAAGGAAGACAGGATAGGAGAAAGCCAGCCGTTCCGAGAGAGAACTTTATCCGTTTTGGATGAAATCGGCCCCGGGCGGGCAAAAATGGGTTTGTACCTACTTTATATGAAAGTATACATATCATAACACAGCTATACCTATTCACACAAATCAATTGTCATAATCACAATAATTTTATTATGTTCGACGAAATATCTTATTGTTTGAAATGTCTATGGTCACTGAAATAATTATGTTCTTACTGATAAATATCTTGGTGATTTATCTTTCTGGAGAAAGAGAAATATTTTCAGTTGATCTGGATTTAAAATCAAGACTAGAGCCCGTTCTCCCTTTATTCCCAATATAAGGTTTAAGTCACCCAGGGAAATTCGTGGAAATATCCCTTTTAGAATCTGCAAGTTGGAAAAAATATTTATATTCGCCTCCCTCCTTCCGAATGTAATTTAAGTTCGTGTGATGTTCACACCACATTTTCCTTCTTTTTTACTTTCCTTATCCTATAGGAAGGAAAGTAATGTAATCGGGTCAAATTTTTTCCCTTGGACTTATTAGCCGTCATAGGATAAACAAAAACAGCAATGTGATTTATTGTGATAAAATAGTGGAAAAGATAATGGAGGACAGGAAGTTGATTTTTTAGTGGATATGTCGAAATTCAGGATTAATCCTGAAAGAAATCCTAAAATAATTATTAAGGAGAGAGAAAGATTTGGTACTTTTGGTAAACTATTAACAAGGTAATTAGGTAATTCTTCAATCTCTTCCTTATCCTTTATTAGACAATTTGCTATTTTGGCACATCCACTACAAAATTAACCGTATAGTTCTTAGAGGATATTCCAAAATGTTTCGGTTTTAAATTTATCATCTTATTACGGTCCCTCAAAAGCCCATTGTCTGGCCGCTTAGAATTTGCATCCCCTTTTTACATAACTGAGTATTAGATCACAGATATCTACACAAAGGAAAGAAAATCTCACTTACCCGCTCTGAAACTAAAACTCTGCTGTTGATCATGAACTGATTTCCTTATAAAAATACACATTAATTAACTTATTTAATGAGGACACCGAAGCGAATACAATAGCCCGTCCCTTACACCTTTTTATTACTATCGTAATAATAAAGGAAGGACGGGCTAAAAAAATACGAGTGGATGACCTTCGCCTTTGCTTTAGCAAGTGAAATTTCATGCTGATATCCTCCCTGTTGAAAGTCCCCGAGTCAGACTCCTATTCCCATAAGAATTATCAAATTACCATTTTCCCTTCAGAAGCTCTTTTTCTGTTCCAGGAATGTTGCACTATATTTTGTACTTCGCACATTGCATACCTTCGTATTTTCTAGGCGATCATACAATTCTTGTTTTGAGGAGCCAATAACGTGCAATGTTGAAATAGCTATTTTCCACCTTTCTGCTGAAATTACTAGGTATCTACTACCTATAATCTACTCCCTGATGTAATTTTAGGGGAAAAATTAAAATTCGTATTTTCAAATTCAATTTTTCTTATTTTCTTCTCATTTCTAAATCTGTAAGAAAACAAAAGAGTTCCACAAGCTCATTACCTGTAACAGGTGAGTTTAGGTATTACTAGCGCACTCTGTTGTTAAGCTAACAAAACATTTCGTCGCGTTTCACATTGCACAGAGCACTGTAAACAACGATGTAACGGTACCACATTTGAATTTCAACGTTACAGAAACCGGTCTATTAACGCCTTGGTTCTTTCATGCCTATGCAATATACAATACACAGATGCTGAACTGGTTCTTGTTCCAGATGGTGCTGCGATCTAGTGGAGGAAATGTGAACCAGCGTGACCTATCCTAACAATCGCTGCTAGAAATGGACTTCGTGAAATAGGTAGGTACTAAGTAGGTACCTTACCTATGACTTGTAGTGTGGACGGATTAGGTATATCCTTTTTTGAGGAAATTTAATGGGTTGGTGAGCCCATAAAATTGTATTTTTATGGATCTATTTTATGGGCATTTGATACGGTAGGAGAGTAGGATAGCTCAATTATTTTTGTTATACCGATTATCCGTTTATTTCCGTATTACTGAGGGATTGTACCAGCATCTCAAGACACGTGATGAACTATACCCATAGAAGACCTTCCTGGTGGTAGAAAATCTTCATGGACTTCTCATGAATTTAATTCCAATATTAGGAGACATTTTCCTTCGACAAAAGGAAATTTCACCATAGATGAGGTACCCTCGATAAGTCACTATTCATGTATAATTATTTTGATATTACATTATCTTTGTCTCAATTTATTGTTTTAGTGACCTTTTCATGGAGGTACCCTCGATAAGTCACTATTCATGTATAATTATTTTGATATTACATTATCTTTGTCTCAATTTATTGTTTTAGTGACCTTTTTTTTGCTGTTTCGCAGAACCACTAACGCGTAATACCCCGGTTGTCAGTTTTTTGTTGACTCAAATCCCGTTGCTCTTGAGAGGCGCAGTGACCTTTTTTTGCTGTTTCGCAGAACCACTAACGCGTAATACCCCGGTTGTCAGTTTTTTGTTGACTCAAATCCCGTTGCTCTTGTTGCCTTAATCAGACAGTCAAGGATTGTAGGTAGTGCCTTCATCAGGGAATCAGGTAGTCAAAGATTGTAGGTGGTGCCTTAATCAGCCTATTGCATTTCTTCGTATGTTTGTAGCCATCGTTGGATTATTCTGTCAATTCTGTTCAAAGTCTGACGAGGATTAGCATTAGAACCGATTGTCATGTCTTTTAGATTTGCTTTTAGCTTAATCAGGGAATCGGGCAGTCGAGTAGTTCCTTGATCAGGCGGTCGAAGATTGTAGGTAGTGCCTTCATCAGGGAATCAGGCAGTCAAAGATTGTGTGTAGTACCTTAATCAGGGAATCAGGCAGTCAAAGATTGTAAGTAGTGCTTTTATCAGGGAATCGGGCAGTCGAAGATTGTAGGTAGTTCCTTTATCAGGCGGTCGAAGATTGTAGGTAGTGCCTTAATCAGGGAATCAGGAAGTCAAAGATTATAGGTAGTTCCTTGATCAGGCGGTCGAAGATTGTAAGTAGTGCCTTAATCAGGGAATCAGGCTGTAGAAGATTATAGGTAGTTCCTTGATAAGGCGGTCGAAGATTGTAGGTAGTACCTTAATCAGGGAATCTTTTAGTGGAGTACCAGAAGATGTAGAGGAGAATGCTGCACTGGTGTAACCAAGATTGTAGGTATAGTGCCTTAATCAGGCAGCCGAAGATTGTAGGTAGTTCCTTGAAGATTGTAGTTGAAAATTCAAACCATCTTTTTAAGAATGCTGTATTTGTATAACATTGGTGTGACCAAGATTGTAGGTAGTAGGCAGTGCCTTAATCAGGGAATCAGGCAGTCGAAGATTGTAGGTAGTTCCTTGAAGAGGGCAGTATTTTGTATTTTGAGCTCCAATTGTTTTAGGTATAACCATATCTGCGTTTGTTGATTCCTCTTTGATTTCCTTATCCAGAAAATCTGGTGTGAACATCACACGACTTTCTATTACATTAAGTCGGACAGTTCTATAAGTTTCACCATTCGATTCCGCGTGAAAAATCATATGGGATCAACTATTCACTTGCTTATTTGGTAACGGTTCACAAATAAAAGGGAATATTTTGAGCCTGATCAAGATACTACCTACAATTTTCTACAGCCTGATTAAGGTACTACCTACAATCTTCCAAAGCCTGATCAAGGTACTACCTAAAATCTTCAAGTGGCTGATTAAGGTACTATCTACAATCTTCCAAAGCCTGATCAAGGTACTCCCTAAAATCTTCAAGTGCCTGATTAAGGTACTACCTACAATCTTTGACTAAATGAACCTAATATTGAAAATTGATGATTCTCATGAAAAATATAACTGTCCAAATGTATTTTTTTCGTAAAGATCGTCAAAAATAATAAATAATCCGAAAGTTACCTTCGACAAGATAGTCACCTTCGACAAGATTAGTTACCTTCGACAATATTAGTTACCTTCGACAAGATTAGTTACCTTCGACAAGATAGTTACCTTCGACAAGATAGTTACCTTTGACAAGATAGTTACCTTCGACAAGATTAGTTACCTTCGACAAGATTAGTACCTTCGACACGCATTATTATATCACATTCTTTACTTTGTCTCCAGTTATCTAAGCAGGCGAGACGATGATATAGAATTTCAAATTTTTCGACGGTTCCAATCCAAATATCATAGCCTCAAAATCACAAATTCACTGAAAATGTCGGTCAATTGTTTCACCTGACAGATAATTTCAACACTTCCCAGGTGGGTATTCTCAGAATGGGGCGAAACTTTTCCATTCAACGCAAATCTCAAAATCACAAATTCATTGAAAATGTCGGTCAATTGTTTCACCTAACAGATAATTTCAACACTTCCCAGGTGGGTATTCTTAGAATGGGGCGAAACTTTTCCATTCAACGCAAATTTCTGGCGGCAACTTACAGCCATTATCATTATAAAGCAATTAAAAGAGATTGAAAATTTCCTGATCCAGCATGATCTCTCACAGTTCGCACGAAACACTGAATAATTTTCGCAATGATTCACCAATAATGCCAGTTGAAAATCGCCGGAATAACAATAGGTCGGCTTAAATTTAGACTTGACTCATGCTAAGCGCCGCGTCTCATGGTCGGAAGATCTGAAGCTAGATACCACTAGATGCCACACTGAACCAAATACCAAGATTACCAGAAATACCTTCGGTGACTCTAAAAGAGAAGAATTAGCGGCCAAATATTACAATGGAGAATGTAAGCTTTATGGAGCCCATATAATATTTTTTACGAGTTGTGTTCTTTTGGCCAAATATTACAATGGAGAATGTAAGCTTTATGGAGCCCATATAATATTTTTTACGAGTTGTGTTCTTTTGAATGAAATATCTGCAGACACATCTAATAATAGAGTATAATAACAATACAATAACATGCCGCGATAAGCCAGGACGGTTCAGACCTGAAGATTTGAACCAATTGAATCTGTTAGAAATAGGCAGTATAACCAAATGGACAAAAGGGTTTTGATCAACTCTTGCCGTTCACTTTGATGGTTCGATAGCTGTCAAAATTTATTTTATCAGAGTGACTGTCTTTGGAACAGTGAATCAGTCTGATAGTCATCCAAATATTACAATGGAGAATCTAAGCTTTATGGAGCCCATATAATATTTTTTACGAGTTGTGTTCTTTTGAATGAAATATCCGCAGACACATCTAATAATAGAGTATAATAACAATACAATAACATGCCGCGATAAGCCAGGACGGTTCAGACCTGAAGATTTGAACCAAATTCATAGCGTGTTCAATATTCTCTTTGCAAATGTGATGGAAATACCCGTATTGTACTTCTTCAGTTGGCTTTAAGACCACCCCTGTTGTCATCAAATTTGTCTTAATCCACCAGAGGAAATGCCTACTGTACTGAAGTACTAAATACCTACTTATTGTATCTGAAGAAATGCCTTATAAGGTAAACATCACAAGTGTGTAACTCAAGTATTCCAGCTATGTAATGGAAATACCCGTATTGTACTTCTTCAGTTGGCTTTAAGACCACCCCTGTTGTCATCAAATTTGTCTTAATCCACTAGAGGAAATGCCTACTGTACCGAAGTACTAAATACCTACTTATTGTATCTGAAGAAATGCCTTATAAGGTAAACATCACAAGTGTGTAACTCAAGTATTCCAGCTATGTAGAAGGTAAAGTAAGAGAAACAATAAATTAATAAAATCTAGGAATTCACTTACACACAAAATGACTAAACTCATAATCACTGACACGGTGGAATCCCCCATATTCTGTACCATAAAAAGTTTTAGTCTCGAGACATCCATCAAATCCATCAATTTGAGGAGCCAATAACGTGCAATGTTGAAATAGCTATTTTCCACCTTTCTGCTGAAATTACTAGGTATCTACTACCTATAATCTACTCCCTGATGTAATTTTAGGGGAAAAATTAAAATTCGTATTTTCAAATTCAATTTTTCTTATTTTCTTCTCATTTCTAAATCTGTAAGAAAACAAAAGAGTTCCACAAGCTCATTACCTGTAACAGGTGAGTTTAGGTATTACTAGCGCACTCTGTTGTTAAGCTAACAAATCCATCAATCAATTCTTCAGCAATTGCTAGAAATTCAGAGAAATGTTCAACGCACGATGTCCCGTTATCCCATGTTGTGCAATACAACATTGCATAACCAAGGTACAAATACAAACCCTTTACGTGAGATCTGTCAGCTTTATAGCCGGGATAATGTGTGTTGGTATCTGATTGACCTAGTGCTAGTATTTCGCTCTAGAACCAGAGTACCAGACATCGGAAATGCCTCTCTACTTCAACGATGTAACGGTACCTACCACATTTGAATTTCAACGTTACAGAAACCGGTCTATTAACGCCTTGGTTCTTTCATGCCTATGCAATATGCAATACACAGATGTTGAACTGGTTCTTGTTCCAGGTGGTGCTGCGATCTAGTGGAGGAAATGTAAACCAGCTTGACCTATCCTAACAATCGCTGCTAGAAATTAATGGACTTCGTGAAATAGGTAGGTACTAAGTAGGTACCTTACCTATGACTTGTAGTGTGGACGGATTAGGAATATCCTTTTTTGAGGAAATTTAATGGGTTGGTGAGCCCATAAAATTGTATTTTTTATGGATCTATTTTATGGGCACAGCGACCCTTTGCATTTGATACGGTAGGAGAGTAGAATAGCTCAATTATTTTTGCTATCCCGATTATCCGTTTAGTGGATCTAGGTATTTTATGGGCACAGCGACCCTTTGCATTTGATACGGTAGGAGAGTAGAATAGCTCAATTATTTTTGCTATCCCGATTATCTTTTAATTTAATTCCAATATTAGGAGACATTTTCCTTCGACAAAAGGAAATTTCACCATAGATCGAATCTGGTTTACCTAACATAGGGCTGAACCTTCCTGATGGTAGAAAATCTTCATGGACTTCTCATGAATTTAATTCCAATATTAGGAGACATTTTCCTTCGACAAAAGGAAATTTCACCATAGATCGAATCTGGTTTACCTAACATAGGGCTGAAATAGTCGATGACACTATTATTATTAGCAATAAGTGAGGGTTGTGGTGGAAGTTGGCTATACCTACTGCTATACACAATCTTCTTTAATGGTCGATGACACTATTATTATTAGCAATAAGTGAGGGTTGTGGTGGAAGTTGGCTATAACTACTGCTATACACAATCTCATTCTTTTGTTTCTTTACGGATTTTGGGGACCAGCATGTTTGATTTTCTCGACAGCTTTTCGGGAATTTTCCGAAACGGGGAAAGGTTGCCGATTTTTTTTCCGTTTCTGGAACCGGACCACAGCAATACGGAATAATACAGAAATAATCAAAACCAAAAATGTAAAAATATCTGAAAATCTTCCGCTTCCTTCCCGAGAACTGCGGAAAAAATTGGGAAATTTCCTTTCGTGCGTAACTCGGCGGTGTGAGTGGAAAACTGGGAAATTCTTGTCCATTAATTCATCCACGAACATAGCAAACTTCCCACAATGCGACTCCAAGGCGGCAAGGTCTATTAGGAAGGGTCGGGACCTGAGACCTTGGTTGTGCGATTTTCTCATGGGCGATTTCAAGTTGTGCCGATTTCATCTGTTTCATTTTGGTATAGTCTCCTAGCGCTTGGTACCTACCTAACTGGTATGTAAATAGGACTGTCCCACAGATGAAGACATTTCTGAAGAATATCTGATATAGTGTTATGTACTTACGCGACGGACCAGTGTACCGTACAAAGAGAACTTTGCAAAGGATTAGGGGGGGGAAAGGACTTTCACATTTTAGAAACTTTCTGATGTTGGGTACCTGGGTAGATTTCTACAAAATTACGTACAATGTCCTATTAAATTTCACCCTCTAAATGCTATAAAACGTATAATTTTACAGTCGAATCTCAGCTTGCGAATTTTATATAGGTAAGTACATACCTATTTCGGCGGAGGATGAATACAATGTTCTCGGGAGGCATTGGATATAGCTTTATTGGGGGTGGCCATATTACCTACAGGTGGCTATATATTACCCCCTTCTCCTCTACTAATTTATCATCTACCTTTTTTATCGGATTTTTTTTTTTTTTTTTTTTTATACGAGTATACTGTTTCATTTTGGTAGTCTCCTAGCGCTTGGTACCTACCTAACTAGTATATACTTCTGCATGGCATATGTAAATAGAACTTTCCCACAGATGAAGACATTTCTGAAGAAAATCTAGTGTTATGTACTTAGTGAAGAACATAATATAATATATAGTGTTATGTACTTACGCGACGGACCAGTGTACCGTACAAAGAGAACTTTGGAAAGGATTAGGGGGGGAAAAGGACTTTCACATTTTAGAAACTTTCTGATGTTGGGTACCTGGGTAGATTTTTTTCTACAAAATTACGTACAATGTCCTATTAAATTTCACCCTCTAAATGCTATAAAATGTATAATTTTACAGTCGAATCTCAGCCTGCGAATTTTATATAAGTACGCATATTTCGGCGGAGGATGAATACAATGTTCTCGGGAGGCATTGGATATAGCTTTATTGGGGGTGGCCATATTACCTAAAGGTGGCTATATAATATTACCACCTTCTCCTCTACTAATTTATCATCTACCTTTTTTATCGGAATTTTTTTTTATACGAGTATTCTATCCAAAAATCGGTGCAATTTGACACAGCTCTTTCTCATAAAACTTCTTTCTTTCCCGTCAAAAACGGCGAGTCCGGACTTTCCCGCCTGGTTCTGATTCAATGTAATGTTCGATTTTGGATATTCCAGTGTGAACTTTTCTTGAGACGATAAAAATCGTAAAAATTAATCTATTGTTCACCAGGTATTGGCAATCCCGAAGTTTGAGTTACGTACGAATTGTCCTGTTCGATTGTTTGAACAGAGAACTTTGTCTGATTTATTGTTCGTGGGTGGATAAGATACTTAGGTCACTATTAATGATACTTGGGTATAAGATAGATACTTGAGTACAGATACTTATGAGTCGTTAGGGAATTACAAGGTGTTTAGGTTTTGGGTATAAGATAGATACTTGGGTACAGATACTTATGAATCGTTAGGGAATTACAAGGTGTTTAGGTCGATACCTATAAGGGTACCTATAGATTTCTAGAAAGTAATAAATTGTGAATTTGTTTTTCCCCATTTAGGAACCTAATGGGGAATGCTCAGCTCAGATCCTGCTTGACTAAAAAAAAAGTCTAAATATGACCAAAAAGGTTTAACTTTTAGACGGAGATTCAGACACAGGCGGATTTCCTCCAGGAGATTTAAAATCGTAAGGGCACAACAGTTTAAAATGCCTAAAAAAAGTGCTGTATCCGTTCTGAAAAAAAAAAAAAAAAAAAAATTAATATTCAGAGTTTCCACAAAGCCTTTACAGCGCAGCCACATTGGGCTTTTTGTGTACAGGGAAATAGCTTTCTTTGAGCGAGTATTCTACAGTTCACTGAACTAAAACTCATTACTGGGGAGGTACCTATCTCAGCTATTACCTACAGGTAGGATGCTTTTCGCTCCACTCTGTTTTGAACTTTATTAAAATTGTGAAGGGTTATGGCGGTGCCAGTGCTTTTAAAAAATGGCCTATTCCACAAACGATTAAAAAATAAGTCCACATCCTCACACAGAAAATAAATACCAACAAAGACCAATTCTGCGCTTGGAGTATAAACTGGGGAGTGCAGGGTTGTTCGTGGAATAGGGCCCTGATCTGCATCACATTCTAGGTATACTCCTATAGGTTTCATGTAGTGGTTATGGCCAACCTATACTATTATGATCTCCAGTCTTAGCACACCTACAACGCCTCCAAGCATATTGGGTTTATAACGAAGGAGCTACCTACTTAGATACTTGAAGCGGTGAATAATTCATTAAATAGCTATTAGAATAATTTAGAATAATCAATATGTTTTATTAATATTATCAGTGGATATCATTATTTTTATTAATATTATTAGAAAGAAGTTTTTAGATGGATCAGCAAAACGTTTACATTTAATAACAAAACCCCTAAAGCCAATACTGGATAATGGATCGGACCGCTAAATCTATACCAACAATGTTAAAGATTGTTATAGGAACATTAAAGCGATCATAAGTGGGCTATTAAAATAATTATTATTTTTTACATGCTCCTACCTACCTACGAGTAGAGGAAAACAAGATAGAGGTATTTAGACATTAAAATAGGTATACCTACATAACTAAATATTAATTATATTAGATCTATGTAGGTATACTAATACCTACTGTCCTGTTCATAACTACCTAAAGGTACGTCACGGGTAACAGTTTTTATTAGCTACCTAATAATAGATAGGTACCATCCACGAACATAGCAAACTTCCCACAATGCGACTCCAAGGCGGCAAGGTCTATTAGGAAGGGTCGGGACCTGAGACCTTGGTTGTGCGATTTTCTCATGGGCGATTTCAAGTTGTGCCGATTTCATCTGTTTCATTTTGGTATAGTCTCCTAGCGCTTGGTACCTACCTAACTGGTATGTAAATAGGACTGTCCCACAGATGAAGACATTTCTGAAGAATATCTGATATAGTGTTATGTACTTACGCGACGGACCAGTGTACCGTACAAAGAGAACTTTGGAAAGGATTAGGGGGGGAAAAGGACTTTCACATTTTAGAAACTTTCTGATGTTGGGTACCTGGGTAGATTTTTTTCTACAAAATTACGTACAATGTCCTATTAAATTTCACCCTCTAAATGCTATAAAACGTATAATTTTACAGTCGAATCTCAGCTTGCGAATTTTATATAGGTAAGTACATACATATTTCGGCGGAGGATGAATACAATGTTCTCGGGAGGCATTGGATATAGCTTTATTGGGGGTGGCCATATTACCTACAGGTGGCTATATATTACCACCTTCTCCTCTACTAATTTATCATCTACCTTTTTTATCGGAATTTTTTTTTATACGAATATTCTATCCAAAAATCGGTGCAATTTGACACAGCTCTTTCTCATAAAACTTCTTTCTTTCCCGTCAAAAACGGCGAGTCCGGACTTTCCCGCCTGGTTCTGATTCAATGTAATGTTCGATTTTGGATATTCCAGTGTGAACTTTTCTTGAGACGATAAAAATCGTAAAAATTAATCTATTGTTCACCAGGTATTGGCAATCCCGAAGTTTGAGTTACGTACGAATTGTCCTGTTCGATTGTTTGAACAGAGCTTTGTCTGATTTATTGTTCGTGGGTGGATAAGATACTTAGGTCACTATTAATGATACTTGGGTATAAGATAGATACTTGAGTACAGATACTTATGAGTCGTTAGGGAATTACAAGCTGTTTAGGTCGATACCTAGGGTACCTATAGATTTCTAGAAAGTAATAAATTGTGAATTTGTTTTTCCCCATTTAGGAACCTAATGATGGGGAAAAGAGGTGAGAGCAAACATGGTTGAGGGGAAAAAAGAAATTTGTTCCTTAGATTTTGGGTTCAGGGCTTTTGGAGGTCGTATTCATATTATGGTATTTCCGTCAAAGTTAGTTGTTAAAAAAAAAGAGGTTTGATAGAGGGAACTGCTATGGTCTTGTCGTTCCGAAAGCGAAAAGGAAGGCTGGATAGGAGAAAACCTGTCGTTGTGTTTAGGTCGATACCTACATATAAGCCTATAAGGGTACCTATAGATTTCTAGAAAGTAATAAATTGTGAATTTGTTTTTCCCCATTTAGGAACCTAATGGGGAAAAGAGGTGAGAGCAAACATGGTTGAGGGGAAAAAAGAAATTTGTTCTTTAGATTTTGGGTTCAGGGCTTTTGGAGGTCGTATTCATATGGTATTTCCGTCAAAGTTAGTTGTTAAAAAAAAAAGAGGTTTGATAGAGGGAACTGCTATGGTCTTGTCGTCCCGAAAGCGAAAAGGAAGGCTGGATAGGAGAAAACCTGTCGTTCCGAGAAGGAACCTGATCTGTTTAAGATAAAAGTGCTTACAAGACAGACAAGCTGCCCTCCAAGTTACTATGTAGGTTGGCTCAAAATTAGTTGATTAATATTCAAAGTTTCCACAAAGCCTTTACAGCGCAGCCACATTGGACTTTTTGTGTACAGGGAAACAGCTTTCTTTGAGCGAGTATTCTACAGTTCACTGAACTAAAACTCATTACTGGGGAGGTACCTATCTCAGCTATTACCTACAGGTAGGTATTGTAAGTACCCATAAATCTTATATTATAAGAACGAGATCCATTCACTCATTCACATTTCACAGTTCACACACTGATCGCTCTATCTCTAGAACCACAACACCTGTATTTTGAGCCTGATCAAGATACTACCTACAATTTTCTACAGCCTGATTAAGGTACTACCTACAATCTTTCAAAGCCTGATCAAGGTACTACCTAAAATCTTCAAGTGCCTGATTAAGGTACTACCTACAATCTTCCAAAGCCTGATCAAGGTACTACTTAAAATCTTCAAGTGCCTGATTAAGGTACTACCTAATACCTACAATCTTCCAAAGCCTGATCAAGGTACTATACCTAAAATCTTCAAGTGCCTGATTAAGGTACTACCTACAATCTTTGACTAAATGAACCTAATATTGAAAATTGTAGGTAGAAGGTGAGGTTTGATAGAGGGAACTGCTATGGTCTTGTCGTTCCGAAAGCGAAAAGGAAGGCTGGGTAGGAGAAAACCTGTCGTTCCGAGAAAGAACCTGATCTGTTTTAGGATAAAAGTGCTTACAAGACAGACAAGCTGCCCTCCAAGTTAGGTACTATGTAGGTTGGCTTAAAATTAGTTGATTAATATTCAAGGTACCTTGATCAGGTAGTCTAAGATCCTATTATGACGAAGACTGCAGTATTCTATGGAACTATGGGATGATGGGTATGCTAGAACGCAGACCATTGATTTATGATCTCTGTTTTCTTAATTATTGAGGAAAAAGTAAGTTTGAAATATAAATCTTCATTGAGATCTGCATATGTAGCCCACGATAGTGTGCAATCTAACTTATCTAACAATCATCCCGCGCGATCAAAATGAACTCTTTCTAAACCATAACCAAGAACCGGCATTTGCATTGGATTTGATTTTTTTTTCTGTAAATTTAATAGGTAGGTAAATCTTATTTATCTTATAGGTGCCTACTATGGTAATATTAAAAACTCCGATTATGCTAAAATCTTTTAGATCCTTGAATATGAAATTGAATATAACTGCAGACTGAATTTATTACTGCTACACATGCTCAGCTCAGAAAAAGAAATTTGTTCCTTAGATTTTGGGTTCAGGGCTTTTGGAGGTCGTATTCATATGGTATTTCCGTCAAAGTTAGTTGTTAAAAAAAAGAGGTTTGATAGAGGGAACTGCTATGGTCTTGTCGTTCCGAAAGCGAAAAGGAAGGCTGGATAGGAGAAAACCTGTCGTTCCGAGAAGGAACCTGATCTGTTTAGGATAAAAGTGCTTACAAGACAGACAAGGTGCCCTCCAAATTACTATGTAGGTTGGCTCAAAATTAGCTGATTAATATTCAAAGTTTCCACAAAGCCTTTACAGCGCAGCCACATTGGGCTTTTTGTGTACAGGGAAACAGCTTTCTTTGAGCGAGTATATTCTACAGTTCACTGAACTAAAACTCATTACTGTGGGGTACCTATCTCAGCTATTACCTACAGGTAGGTATTGTAAGTACCCATAAATAAATGTATAAACATTTTGTTCTGTATTGGCACAAAATCTGCCACAGTAAAAAGCGGCCATTTTGTTTTTCTAAATCAAAGTCCAATTATCGAGCTCGTAAGCAATTTCAATGATTATAGGGATTTGCAGGTTTTGTGGAAAGATTAGCCAGAGAAAGTTACCCATAAATAAATGTATAAACATTTTGTTCTGTATTGGCACAAAATCTGCCACAGTAAAAAGTGGCCATTTTGTTTTTGTAAATCAAAGTCCAATTATCGAGCTCGTAAGCAATTTCAATGATTATAGGGATTTGCAGGTTTTGTGGAAAGTATAAACATTTTGTTCTGTATTGGCACAAAATCTGCCACAGTAAAAAGCGGCCATTTTGTTTTTGTAAATCAAAGTCCAATTATCGAGCTCGTAAGCAATTTCAATGATTATAGGGATTTGCAGGTTTTGTGGAAAGATTAGCCAGAGAAAGTACGCTCTGGTTGACCGTACCAATTAAGTTGCTGAGGACTTCAGGTAAAAATTGAAATTACTGCCGCTTTGTTTGTTTCTGAGCAGTGTATTTACTTTACAAAGCTTGGACCAACACTATGGGAAGTTGCCGAGGACTTGGTGTATTGGAGGACTAGAGTGTTATTGCTGTTATTGAGAAGATAATCTTGTACAAAGGAGAATCGTTCTACCATTAAAGGGAAAGGAACAGTTCTTGTGACTATGACATTAGGCTTGAAAGCCGGCAGTCTCGGGTACAGAAGTACAGGCTTACAGAGTTCAATTTTACGCAGGGACGAATATTTTTGCAGCTATCTGGATTTCGGGATTCATTGGGGCTTCATGAGGAAAATTCAGCAATCTTGTGATCTACCCCCTTGATCAAATCATAGAGGTGGATTATATTTATGTATTTACTTTACAAAGCTTGGACCAACACTATGGGAAGTTGCCGAGGACTTGGTGTATTGGAGGACTAGAGTTATTGAGAAGATAATCTTGTGCAGAGGAGAATCGTTCTACCATTAAGGAAAAGGAACAGTTCTTGTGACTATCACAATATCACATTAGGCTTGAAAGCCGGCAGTCTCGAGTACAGAAGTACAGACTTACAGAGTTCAATTTTACGCAGGGACGAATATTTTTGCAGCTATCTGCATTTCGGGATTCATTGGGGCTTCATGAGGAAAATTCAGCAATCTTGTGATCTACCCCCTTGATCAAATCATAGAGGTGGATTATATTTAGATGCTAGGCGATTGTCACATTGTAGAATGTTTGGCTGACTCATAGTATTACATTATAGCACATTCCTTTCCTTCGTCTCCAGTTATCTAAGCAGGCGAGACGATGATATAGAATTTCAAATTTTTCGACGGTTCCAATCCAAATATCATAGTCTCAAAATCACAAATTCATTGAAAATGTCGGTCAATTGTTTCACCTGACAGATAATTTCAACACTTCCCAGGTGGATATTCTCAGAATGGGGCGAAACTTTTCCATTCAACGCAAATTTCTGGCGGCAACTTACAGCCATTATCATTATAAAGCAATTAAAAGAGTGCTAGGCGATTGTTACATTGTAGAATATTTGGCTGACTCATATAGTATTACATTATATCACATTCTTTACTTCGTCTCCAGTTATCTAAGCAGGCGAGACGATGATATAGAATTTGAAAATTTTCGACGGTTCCAGTCCAAATATCATAGTCTCAAAATCACAAATTCATTGAAAATGTCGGTCAATTGTTTCACCTGACAGATAATTTCAACACTTCCCAGGTTTGGGAAATTTCCTTTCGTGCGTAACTCGGCGGTGTGAGTGCGGAAAACTGGGAAATTCTTGTCCATTAATTCATCCACGAACTCCTTCCTGATGGTAGAAAATTTTCATGGACTTCTCATGAATTTAGTTCCAATATTAGGAGACATTTTCCTTCGACAAAAGGAAATTTCACCATAGATCGAATCTGGTTTACCTAACATAGGGCTGAAATAGTCCAAGCTGTGTATACCTGTCCACACATAGTCGACGCCGCGCCGTCGATCGACGAGGTGAAGAGGTGAATCTATGTTGTCGAGGCAGTGTACGGTTTCAGTCGACTAGATGTGGACACAGCTTTAGAGCTCGTTATCTTCAAGTCCTCGGATAAGTGAGGATACAAAGCTATACCTCAGCTAGGACTGAACCCTCGGCCTTCGTTTTACTCTGCTAGCGCCTTGACGACTACGCCACACCATGGCAGGTAGTACGTATAACCGATAGTTACTTGACGAAATCTGCAAAAGAAGAGAAAGATATAAAAATCCAAAAATAGGCTCGAGTTCCACTAAGTCTTAGGTACCCATGAGGATACAAAACTACATACCTCAGCTAGGACTGAACCCTCGGCCTTCGCTTTACTCTGCTAGCGCCTTGACGACTACGCCACACCATGGCAGGTAGTACGTATATCCGATAGTTACTTGACGAAATCTGCAAAAGAAGAGAAAGATATAAAAATCCAAAAATAGGCTCGAGTTCCACTAACACCCATATTTATGAACAAAATGCTGGCTCTTAAGTTCGTGCTAAGCATAGTCTCAAGGAATTTGATTGGTAAATTTTGACTTGAGACTGATCTAAGAACGATCATTCTTGTTCATAAATACGAGTGTAAGTCTTAGGTACCATCTTCTGATGGGACTCAAAACGGGTTTGCACATGACATAATACTCAACACAAGTACCTGGCTATTATGACATAAGGCCAGGTAATGCCTGTGATGTAATTCCAATGAAAACTCCAGCACTCCTGAAGGGTCTTGACCCACAGACCTAACGGTGATGTTGTGGGATCCTTTATGTCTAATATTGGGAACGGTATCGTGTATTGTTCTCCGTAATCCTGCGGCCTTTGTTTCCGAAAAGTCTGGTTGTGAAGGTGATATCGTTACTGGCCCAACCTCGAGGTGTACAGATTTGATTTTTCTTTATTGTTTTTCTTTAATCAATTATGTATTGTATAAGACCTTGTTTAGACTGCGAAAGTAAAGGGACTTTTCTGTCCTATACTGGCAGTATAAACAAGGCATATTCTATGTATATTCTATCTGATTTCTTTCTCTCTGACCTACCCAAGTGAGTTCCGAATGGGCGACATCGATTTTTTTTAAGTTTATTAACGTATTCATTTTATTGGCAATGAAATGAACTGCTACATTATATTCATGACCTGTGTCATGTCCATCCCGTAGTATGTCCATCATGACACGGGCCGCAACAGACGTAATACTTCCCGTTCAGGTGTTGGGCTGCTAGGTCATCTCTATAAGGACACCAGACAGCAACGAGAGGGTAGCAACGCTATGAAATAAACCCGTTGTAATTTCCTTCTGGTCCTTCGTACATGACATACCTACTAGTGACACCCACAACCAGAAAATGAATAGGTCTTCAATTTAAATATGGGTGCAAATTTTGTGTCGATCGTGAGAATATATGTACTGAGCACACCAGACAGCAACGTGAGGGTAGCAACGCTATGAAATAAACCAGTTGTAATTTCCTTCTGGTCCTTCGCACATGACATACTAGTGACACCCACAACCAGAAAATGAATAGGTCTTCAATTTAAATATGGGTGCAAATTTTGTGTCGATCGTGAGAATATATGTACATATCCCAAAATCTCCTGCATGGAAAGCAAAGTTGAATTTTCCTTTCGAGAAACTGACCACTGGAAAATTGACCACTGCTCCATTCTTTATTTTTTAAGAGGTTTGACAGAGGGAACTGTAACTGCTATGGTCTTATCATCCCGAAATCGAAGAGAGAAGGAAGACAGGATAGGAAAAGCGTCAATTATCTGATTGTGCTGGATTGTAGGCCTGTGGATTTTCCGTCTTTTTGAACGTAACTGAGTACCTTTCCTTTCGTGCTTGAAAATTAATTGGTTCATTATGATGAATTTTAATGAAATCATTTGTTGCGTATCTATTTGGTCGCATTTTTTAAATAGCAAAACTTCTTGTGGAGAACAGAAGCTAGGTTGGTTTCTAGGTGATAAGGATTTACATATTTAGTACGATAAGCATAAACCATAGATGATGAGTTTAAAGTACATGCCAATAAAATAGCGAGAGAGAGAGAGAGAGAGAGATGCATTTTTTAAATAGCAAAACTTCTTGTGGAGAACAGAAGCTAGGTTGGTTTCTAGGTGATAAGGATTTACATACATATTTAGTACGATAAGCATAAACCATAGATGATGAGTTTAAAGTACATGCCAATAAAATAGCGAGAGAGAGAGAGAGAGAGAGAGTCCCAATGTTTAGATGAGATGAATGGGGTAAATCTTTGACAGTGCACTTTGTCAGCCTTGTATATCATTTCTCGTGGGATGAGGAATTGTTTGGAGTGTTTCGCACTATCAGTTTGCTGTCAAATAACTTCAAATTTGTTTACTTGATCACCTGCCTTAGTAACCTAATCCTTGTGGTCATCGGTCTTCCCAATGTCTAGATGAGATGAATGGGGTATATCTTTGACAGTGCACTTTGTCAGCCTTGTATATCATTTCTCGTGGGATGAGGAATTGTTTGGAGTGTTCGCACTATCAGTTTGCTGTCAAATAACTTCAAATTTGTTTACTTGATCACCTGCCTTAGTAACCTAATCCTTGTGGTCATCGGTCTAGCTTTAGTGTACACGAGGTCCTTAGTTTGTATCTCAGCTTGACCGAAAAATTCAGTCAACTATTCGTCTCTGTGCTTGGTGGCGTGGTAGAGTTGTGGTCTTTATGGCTCATAGATACTTGTGGTTGAGTAGCGACCAATGGCAAAGTAATCAGAGGAATTATCAAATAGGTATAAAATTTATCAAGGTGATATCTTTACTGGCCCAACCTCAAGGTGTACAGATTTGATTTTTCTTTATTGTTTTTCTTAAATCAAATATGTATTGTATAAGACCTTGTTTAGACTGCGAAAGTAAAGGGACTTTTCTGTCCTAAGCTGGCAGTATAAACAAGGCATATTCTATGTATATTCTATCTGATTTCTTTCTCACTGACCTACCCAAGTGAGTTCCGAATCGGCGAATAAAATTTAGGCACTGAAGTTAAGAACTTATGACAATGTTTTTAGCTTTAGGACAACACCAATATTAGGAACATCAAGTGAAATTCTTCTATTTCATTCCGTGGATGCAATTCTTAGAAAATATTCAGCAATTGCCTTGTTGTTTCGAAGGAATTGTTTCTTTCGTCGTAACTACTGGCAGTATAAACAAGGCATATTCTATGTATATTCTATCTGATTTCTTTCTCACTGACCTACCCAAGTGAGTTCCGAATCGGCGATATCGATTTTTTTTTTTTAAAGTTTATTAACGTACCTATTCATTTTATTGGCAATGAAATGAACTGCTACATTAGATTCATGACCTGTGTCATGTCGTCTATCCCGTAGTATGTCCATCATGACACGGGCCACAACAGACGTAATACTTGCCGTTCAGGTGTTGGGCTGCTAGATCATCTCTAAGGACACCAGACAGCAACGTGAGGGTAGATGAAATAAACCCGTTGTAGGTAATTTCCTTCTGGTCCTTCGCACATGACATACTAGTAACACCCACAACCAGAAAATGAATAGGTCTTCAATTTAAATATGGGTGCAAATTTTGTGTCGATCGTGAGAATATATGTACATATCCCAAAATCTCCTGCATGGAAAGCAAAGTTGAATTTTCCTTTCGGGAAACTGGCCACTGGAAAATTGACCACTGCTCCATTCTTTATTTTTTTAAGAAGTTTGACAGAGGGAACTGTAACTGCTATGGTCTTATCATCCCGAAATCGAAGAGAGAAGGAAGACAGGATAGGAAAAAGCCAGAGTAGCCAGCCTAGTTAGCTTAGTTGGTAGTGCGTCTGCCTTGTAAGCACTAGGCCGCGGGTTCGATTCCCGCCCGGGGCGGATTTTATACACCCACAACCAGAAATAGGTCTTCAATTTAAATATGGGTGCAAATTTTGTGTCGATCGTCGATAATATTATATGTACATATCCCAAAATCTCCTGCATGGAAAGCAAGGTTGAATTTTCCTTTCGGGAAATTGGCCACTGGAAAATTGACCACTGCTCCATTCAGTAGCCAGCCTAGTTAGCTTAGTTGCTAGTGCGTCTGCCTTGTAAGCGCTAGGCCGCGGGTTCGATTCCCGCCCGGGGCGGATTTTATTCATACATAGGTACGTGATAAGTTTCATAGTTATGAAATGGGATCATGTCCCGCTATTAACCCTTGGTGACATTGTTGACGTGCTTTTTTTATTCAAAACTTAAATCCTGTTTCTCCTATCCTGTCTTCCTTCTCTCTTCGATTTCGGGACGATAAAACCATAGCAGTTACAGTTCCCTCTGTCAAACTCCATTGTCACTTACCTCAGGTATAATGGCCCGTTAGACTTTTCGGCATAAAACCACATACATAGGTACGTGATAAGTTTCATAGTTATGAAATGGGATCATGTCCCGCTATTAACCCGCATAGATACTTGTGGTTGAGTAGCGACCAATGGCAAAGTAATCAGAGGAATTATCAAATAGGTATAAAATTTAAGCACTGAAGTTAAGAACTTATGACAATGTTTTTAGCTTGAGCACAACGCCAATATTAGTTAGGTGAATCAAGTGAAATTCTTCTATTTCATTCCGTGGATGCAATTCTTAGAAAATATTCAGCGATTGCCTTGTTGTTTCGAAGGAATTGTTTCTTTCGTCGTAAGTAGGATTAAAAAGTGAACAGCCTTTCCATTGTCAACCAGCTCAGGTATAATAGGGCCGTTAGACTTTTCGGCATAAAACCACATACATAGGTACGTGATAAGTTTCATAGTTATGAAATGGGATCATGTCCCGCTATTAACCCTGGGTGACATTGTTGAGGTACATGATAAGTTTCATAGTTATGAAATGGGATCATGTCCCGCTATTAACCCTGGGTGACATTGTTGACGTGTTTTATACAGGCTTTTTTTAATCCATGTAAAAATAGTATACTTTATACTATGCATAGATGCTTCTCTAAGTTGTAGGTAGACTTCAGACTCTACCAAAAAGGCCCCTATGACGCTCCGAAAGTACAATGAAGTCTAAAATATGTATCACAATTTGATGTCCTTTATTCAAACCTAAAAGGGTTTTTTTTTATCCTTATGACTTGAATGTTTTTGTCAAATCAAAAATTTCATTTGAAGTCAGATTACTAGCCGCTTGGTTAGCGCGCTGGTTTGGTTTGGATTCGGAGGTTTTTGGTTTGAGCCCAAGTCCAATCATAAAATCGAAGAGTACAAAATCATCCAGTTCGATCTCCTGTCACTTTGTTCGGTTGACTTATTGCTGGTGTCCTGTCAAATGGAATGTTACTGTCAGAGGTCGGGGATTATAGGTTCACTCCAGATTGTTAATATTGGAGCATGACTGTGTTTGAACAGTTCCGAGCAAAACTGGAAAGGCTAAAACAAACAACATGAATCTATAGTCCCCGACCTGAGTTCATCGAGAGGTTTATGTGTCCGCGCGGTCCAACCAAGGGTTAACGAAAAGAGCTGGGGGAGAAGAAAGGAAAAAGTTATTTTTATACACGAGCCCTTGGTACTGTAGATACCGAGTATAAGACGAGCGTGGGAGCGAACCACTATCCTGAAACTAAACTCTACCACCTTGCCTGCCAGTCTAAAAGGTCAAAATCATAAGAAAATATCTTGATGACGAACGGTAAAGAAGTACATTGACTTGATCGAATGTCCAGAAATCTGGATAGAATTGGACTCTTCTCGAATGTCTCGAAATACACTGCAGTAAAAAAAAGGGGGGAAGACAAATCCAGGTCAGTGAGGGAAAATACGTGAAGTCAACATTCGAAGAAAATCTCAAACAGACACCCAGGCTCTCCCTTCACCGGAGGAGGAAAACTGCACCAAGTTCCAATTTGTAAGTAATGAGGACTGGGATACGAACAATGGTGTGGGTTTGTATAGATTTTTTTTTTTTTCGTTTACTGAGAATTAAAACGGTTATTATTAGACAGCGCGACCTCTTTAGCTGGCACAATCCGGTTAAAATAATTGCAGTAATCAGGTATTACGCCAACAGAGGTATCCTGCTATCCTGACATCAGAGGGCTGAGGATCAACAGGTAGGTAACTAAACTGATGTAAAATATGACATATGACGTGACGTAAGGAATCTAAAAATTGAAAAAGGAAAAGGTAACAATTAACAATGCGCTGTCAGTTAGAAGAAAATGACAATATTTTTAGGTATTAAAAGATTACCATGATTGTGTTTTGTCTACCGGGACGAGTGTGCTTTGGAGAAGTGGATTGTTGCAACTCAAATTACGGTGAAATTATTAGGAAGAAAAGTGTAGATACCGAGTAAAAGACGAGCGTGGGAGCGAACCACTATCCTGAAACTAAACTCTACCACCTTGCCTGCCAGTCTAAAAGATCAAAATCATACGAAAATATCTTGATGACGAAGGGTAAGGAAGTATTAACATTGACTTGATCGAATGTCCAGAAATCTGGAAAGAATTGGACTCTTCTCGAATGTCTCGAAATACACTGCAGTAAAAAAAGGGGGAAGACAAATCCAGGTCAGTGAGGGAAAATACGTGAAGTCAACATTCGAAGAAAATCTCCAACAGACACCCAGGCTCTCCCTTTACCGGAGGAGGAAAACTGCACCAAGTTCCAATTTGTAAGTAATGAGGACTGGGATACGAACAATGGTGTGGGTTTGTATAGATTTTTTTTTCGTTTACTGAGAATTAAAACGGTTATTATTAGACAGCGCGACCTCTTTAGCTGGCACAATCCGGTTAGAATAATTGCAGTAATCAGGTATTACGCCAACAGGTATCCTGCTATCCTGACATCAGAGGGCTGAGGATCAACAGGTAGGTAACTAAACTGATATAAAATATGACATATGACGTGACGTAAGGAATCTACAAATTGGAAAAGGTAACAATTAACAATGCGCGGTCAGTTAGAAGAAAATGACAATATTTTTAGGTATTAAAAGATTACTATGATTGTGTTTTGTCTACCGGGACGAGTGTGCTTTGGAGAAGTGGATTGTTGCAACTCAAATTACGGTGAAATTATTAGGAAGAAAAGAAATACTTTCCCACAGTGTACAAAAATAGATTGCGGGGCCTCAGAAACCCTTTGCTGAGCGATTTCTACCATTGAAGTACCAGTCCCCTGCACTGAAGCTTTACAACTTTATATGTTTTACATTTATAACTGATAAGAGGAAGAATCGCCAGCCTAAGTTAGCTTAGTTGGTAGTGCGTCTGCCTTGTAAGCGCTAGGCCGTGGGCTCGATTCCCACCCGGGGCGGATTTTATCCTCATGGGATAATGTTCGTTCTCAGAACGGCTGGCTTTCTCCTATCCTGTCTTCCTTCTCTCTTCGATTTAAAACATAAAGTTGCTAAATTGAGAGCTGCACTTTACAGAGAAGTCCTAGATCTCATGGACGGATGGTTTTTCAAGTTCTCACCAACCACAGAGGTCACAAGAGTTCGTCCTCAGCCGGAAGAATCTGGCAATTCTAATGTCACAAAAAAAGCTTGCGATTCCCGCCCGGCGCAAATTATTAAAGATCGATAAAGATCGTTCTCGGAACGGCTGGCTTTCTCCTATTCTGTCTTCCTTCTCTCCTCGCTTTCGGGACGATAAAACCATAGCAGTTACAGTTCCCTCTATCAAACCTCTCCAAGAAAAGGCTTTAATTCACAAGAACATGTTTAAAAAACATAAAGTTGCTTAATTGAGAGCTCCACTTTACAGAGAAGTCCTCGATCTCATGGACGGATGGTTTTTCAAGTTCTCACCAACCACAGAGGTCACAAGAGTTCGTCCTCAGCCAAAAGACATTCACACCTATCCTCCCATGAAATAGAACAACAAATGCACCTATGTAGGTAGGTACTTTCTGGAAATCCATCTAATAGTAAACAAGTAGGCCAAGTGGGGCAGAGATCTATTGTAGCACAAAGACAAAGGTGCAACAGGAATCAAAACAAGGAATCAACACCGCTCCTGTCAAGTGAATTGGGGTGAGACTGTATTGACTGTGAAGGGTTCCGAGCAAACTCTAAAGGCTAAAACAAACACAACAAGAACCTATTGTCCCCGACCTGAGTAAATAGATTGGTGTGCGAGCTCGAACGATCGTCAACCAAGGGTTAACGAAAAGAGCTGGGGGAGAAGAAAGGAAAAAGTTATTTTTATACACGAGCCCTTGGTACTGTAGATACCGAGTATAAGACGAGCGTGGGAGCGAACCACTATCCTGAAACTAAACTCTACCACCTTGCCTGCCAGTCTAAAAGATCAAAATCATACGAAAATATCTTGATGACGAAGGGTAAGGAAGTATTAACATTGACTTGATCGAATGTCCAGAAATCTGGAAAGAATTGGACTCTTCTCGAATGTCTCGAAATACACTGCAGTAAAAAAAAGGGGGGAAGACAAATCCAGGTCAGTGAGGGAAAATACGTGAAGTCAACATTCGAAGAAAATCTCAAACAGACACCCAGGCTCTCCCTTCACCGGAGGAGGAAAACTGCACCAAGTTCCAATTTGTAAGTAATGAGGACTGGGATACGAACAATGGTGTGGGTTTGTATAGATTTTTTTTTTTTTCGTTTACTGAGAATTAAAACGGTTATTATTAGACAGCGCGACCTCTTTAGCTGGCACAATCCGGTTAAAATAATTGCAGTAATCAGGTATTACGCCAACAGAGGTATCCTGCTATCCTGACATCAGAGGGCTGAGGATCAACAGGTAGGTAACTAAACTGATGTAAAATATGACATATGACGTGACGTAAGGAATCTAAAAATTGAAAAAGGAAAAGGTAACAATTAACAATGCGCTGTCAGTTAGAAGAAAATGACAATATTTTTAGGTATTAAAAGATTACCATGATTGTGTTTTGTCTACCGGGACGAGTGTGCTTTGAATAAGGTCACCGCCCGGTCTGAAAAGAATATAATTCTCTTTACAATTATTGAAACACTGATTACAACACCTTTCCAATTTGAACCATTGTGCCCGGAGTTTTTATTGGGGTTGTTTTATCCACTTTCACGGCCAGCATTGTCTATTGTGGATTCCCCCTAGGTGGCCCAAGAGACCTCTTGATTTTTGAAGTCATCATGGGGTAGCTTGGTGGAAGAGCTTCTTAAGTAGCAGGCAAAGTGTTTGGTAAGTGTACCATTTATTCGCCCACCTAAAAAACGTACCATTTATTGGCCCACCTGTACCATACGCCACATAAGTCTGAACTGGACCTCTACCGGATGGGAGAAATTTTAATTGAAATTTTTCATCTATGTATTACAAAGTTGCAAACTCATTTTTCGTGTCTGATACAACATAACTTTCAAATCTCATAATTCCAGAAGTTCACAATTTGGATACCTACCTATTTCATTAAATTTACCAGAGCTAAATTATTGTTGGCACATATTTGGTTCACCTGGTTGCAGATGAGGAGGTGTTCATATTATTATGTGTTTGTTCTTAGCCGCACTCGAATACAATACACATTATTACAAAAAATTCTACGATTACAAATCCTAGTAAATTTATTTCAAGATTTCACTTGGGGCCCACATGTTACTTGATTACAGATATAATGTAAATGCTTTTAAAAGGATTTCGGATTTAGGAAATCTTTGCAAGTCAATGAAAATTTAATGAAGTGCACGTTTTAGATATACCTTCTTTATATCGTTCTCAATAAAGCAGCTGCTAAATTTAAAGGTTCATGTCTCCATGTCAATAGATATACCCACAGCTCGTGCTGGGGACTCAACAAGAGAACACTAAAAGTACCTAACCCGTTAAGGGGAGTTCGATCAAAATTTAAAAATAATATCTACCTTACACCCCCATGAGGATCAAGGATGGTATTCAAATTAAAGCCCCTACGTCATCGTCAGTAGGGGAATAATAAGGCTTAGCCCTGAAATACTTGAAAATTGGAAAAAGTGCCCAACAAAAAAGTCCCAAAAGAAAAGAAACAGTGCAGGATTTGTGGAGATTGGCAAATGATGAATAGCAAAATCACATCTTCCTTAGGAAAAGAAAGGTTAGTCCTGAAAACACCAAGGATGGTGTTATTGAAGAGTCGGTTAATTCCATCTAAAGAGATGGACTTTTTTCAACACAGTAATCTCAAAAGCTGTGTCCAACTGTCCACCCATAGTCGACACCGCCGATCGATGTCGACTGAACCGTCCACATTTTTGCGGAAACTGGCGTGATTGTCTTGGAATTGTCATAATCGCCTATTCGATTTTTGATACCTCTGAGGATATGAAAGTGTACCAAGGATGGTGTTATTGAAGAGTCGGTTAATTCCATCTAAAGAGATGGACTTTTTTCGATATATAATGTAGAATCGAACACAGTAATCTCAAAAGCTGTGTCCAACTGTCCACACATAGTCGACACCGCCGATCGATGTCGAATGAACCGTCCACATTTTTGCGGAAACTGGCGTGATTGTCTTGGAATTGTCATAATCGCCTATTCGATTTTTGATACCTCTGAGGATATGTAGGTAACTAAAGGTACAAAGTCCCCTATCACCATGCAGACATAACTACACCAACTTTCGTCCCATTAAAAGATTCTTGGTCATAGCATAAGAGTGACAATGTGCCAAAGTGACAAAATTTAGGCTCTAGAGACATCAAAACGTGTTTTGGCACTAAAAACTGACCATAGAAAATGCTGACCGAACACATTTCATTCCTTAGTCATGTGAACACTGTGAGCAGGTACAAAAGTCACTCGAAAAAAATCCAATGATGCTCACAAGTGGTAATACGCTCTTATGGTAATCCCTTGATGTGATCTACCTATGTGAAAATGGAATGCCAATAGGTTCGACTCATCTTGATTCATCTTTTGACATAACAGGTATGGAAGGAAAACCTAGTTAGGGTTAGCTTGGTTGGTAGCGCGTTTGTCTTGTAAGCGCTAGGTCGTGGGATAACTAAAGGTACAAAGTCCCCTATCACATGCAGGCATAACTACACCAACTTTCGTCCCAATAAAAGATTCTTGGTCATAGCATAAGAGTGACAATGTGCCAAAGTGACAAAATTTAGGCTCTAGAGACATCAAAACGTGTTTTGGCACTAAAAACTGACCATAGAAAATGCTGACCGAACACATTTCATTCCTTAGTCATGTGAACACTGTGAGCAGGTGCAAAAGTCACTCGAAAAAAATCTAATGATGCTCACAAGTGGTAATACGCTCTGAAGGTAATCCCTTGATGTGATCTATGTGAACATGGAATGCCAATAGGTTCGACTCATCTTGATTCAAAGGCAACACGTCACTGACTTGTTTACAAATCCCCGATTATCTCTGGCTGAATACTTCTAACGATGAATTTCATTTTTTCCAGGCGGACACCTACGGCTATTACAAGGACGCGTTGCTTTCCATCCTGGGGTAGGAAGCTGAGGCTCCCTAAAGTATAAAGCCCTTTCTACTGTCGATGAAGTCTACCAATGGTACCTACCTTGATCATAACTGCTATAGTAGATCAATTTTATTATTAGGTGTCAATGTGATCGTGCATCCCTTTAGCTTGACTCCAAACACAAAAAGCCCACTCCGAGGCTTAGGTGTAGGGGCGAACAGCCCTAAAGGATGGGTTAAGCTACTACGAATCTACGATCGTGCATCCCGATTCGCGAAGACAAGGTCGTCTTTCGATGAAAGAGGGCCGTAACGTAATGTTAACTTCATATTCGGCATGTTAAACGAATGTACTATACGTTCGTACGATGCATTGCTTCCACAATAAATTTCTACGAGGCTCCAATTAGGGGCTAAGCGTAATAAGTGAGCTTTAAAATATTATCTACCATTGTACCATCACCATGTATGTAGGTACCTATGTAAAATTATGAATGAACATGAAATACCCTATACAGATACCATCCACGAACGACACAGCTTATCTTCAGAGATCCGTCCGAAATAGATGCACTCTCCGTCATGGGCCACTAACGAAGAGAAAAGAAGTAGGTATTGAACTAAACACTTAAGGAGTGTGAGAATTGACATGCTTCTGTTTAAGGAATGAAATATGACACACCTGGTAACCTTTAATGCTTTAATATTGAGTTAACCATTAACATTTAAGTCGATTAGAAAGGGTGGGGGAGAAGGAATTCTATCCACTTTTCCTGACGGTTTTAGGGGAGAATAAAGAGGGATGGAGGGGAGGGAAGACTATCTCCCCTTCTCCTGATGGTTTAGGGGAGAAAAGGGGTGACAGACTTTCTGTCTCGCCATTAGCTTTCTAACTGGCGTCATTCTGTGTCTCGGTCGATGAGACAGGCCAAAGCTTAACACGTCTGAGATTGAAGTCTACCCTGGATTAATCCCGATCAAATAAAACCCAATCTGACTTGTTTTAAAAAAAAAAAAAAAAAAAAAAAAAAAAAAAAACAAAAAAAAAAAAAGCTCCATTCAGTTTCTATGGGAGCAATGGTTAATTTTCCAGTGGTCGGTTTAACGAAAAGAAAATACACCTCAGGTCACTACTGGACGAACTGTGTCCCACGTTATTATATGGAAACTATGGACCTATTCGAGGAAAATTATGTATTCAGCTTTTATACTATACGGTTACTACACATGTGAGAACTACTTTGATCTACATTAAAACTAAACAAGTTTTTATTTATATTTATTCCTACAAAAAAATTCTCATCTCTGGGTCGACGAGCATTTCACTATCTTGTTTTACTATTAGCATCTGATATGCATGTGTATAGTAAGCACGCCCAAGGTGAGTTATCTCGAAATTCTTGAATGAACGAAACAATTTCATTCATAAAAATCCCCGCACTCAAGATAAACGATGACGTCATCCTTGTATCTCTCTTTTCGACTAATCGCAGTGATGTGTAATGCCTCTCGTTCAAGATACCTAATTATCATTAATGTGCGGTTTATTTTCAGCTATTGTTATGCTCTACAGGGTGTTTATAAAATCAGCATGTTAGGATATCAGCGAGAAATAGAGAAGGGTTACCTTTGTCGGATATCAAAGGCTGGAGAGCAAAAATTAGTGGTTACAAAAAGCTATATTGGTCCAAATGAAAGAAGAAGAAAAAAAAATAAAAATAAAAGGCTAAAATCTAATAAAATACAGGGTGTTTATAAAATCAGCATGTTAGGATATCAGCGAGAAATAGAGAAGGGTTACATTTGTCGTATATCAAAGGTTGGAGAGCAAAAAATTAGTGGTTACAAAAAGGTCTATTGGTTCAAATGAAAGAAGAAAAAACATTAAAAATAAAAGGCTAAAATCTAATAAATGAGATTAAATTTTTAGCATTCAATGACTGAACCGAACCTGTGAAGAACAGACAAGGTTTCAAGTCCTTTTGATGACTAATGGCCCAAAAGTTATATAACAGTGACCTACTTTTCGTTCAAGGACCGAATTTTGGAAGTCAAGATCAGGTGCATGACGCAAGTTTCATTGCTACCTGTTACATAACACGTAATACATGGATTTTAGCAAGTGATAGTAGAATAATAAATAAATAAATGGAACTTTAGATTAAAATTTGCTTTTGGTTGCCCCATTTCTACTTGTAATTTCAGCACCGTGTTTTGCTTGCAGGAACTTTAGATTAAAATTTGCTTTTGGTTGCCCCATTTCTACTTGTAATTTCAGCACCGTGTTTTGCTTGCACTTTTGCATCCGAAATCTCACAAATTCTAAAGGTAGAAACACTAGGTACTATCACGTGAGCTCACGTGACGTGATAGTGTGCTTCTACCTTTAGTCTTCCTTCCGCGATCTTCAGCTTGAGCCTTGTCACCGGAGCTAGCAAGTAACTTGCAAAATAACCAACAGATCTGCAGAAAGGTTTCAACCGGCCTCCGATCTTGGAAGTATCATATCCCGGACTCGTTCTGCCGGAATGGTTATATCCTCCACACACACAACGCCGGAACTCAGCCACCCTGTAAACCGGAACCTTATGACGCGGTGAGAGTATTGTTTTCCTAGTGACTCCGGTATTTCCCCACCGCGATCTTCAGCTTGAGCCTTTCTTCCTTCCGCGATCTTCAGCTTGAGCCTTGTCACCGGAGCTAGCAAGTAACTTGCAAAATAACCAACAGATCTGCAGAAAGGTTTCAACCGGCCTCCGATCTTGGAAGTATCATACCCCGGACTCGTTCTGCCGGAATGGTTATATCCTCCACACCCACAACGCCGGAACTCAGCCACCCTGTAAACCGGAACCTTATGACGCGGTGAGAGTATTGTTTTCCTAGTGACTCCGGTATTTCCCCAGCGATGTGACGTGACTTGAGGTGCCTATGACGACTGCCCCGAGTCATTTCTCCTATTAGCCATTCAGAATTTCAGAGGCAAGGTGACGAAGTGGCATTCCTATCTGATGGAGTTGAGATTTTCATTCATAAAAACCAAGTTTACACATCGCGTCTACTCTCGCATATGATTCAGAGGGTTTCTGATAGACAAGGCTGCGTCCAGACTGATGCTGTGATGAATGGTTGATTTGTTAACATTGACTGCCTGGACCTACCTCAACAGATTTGATTAAATACATAAAGCAATATGCGTATGGCGGGTTTCATAAACATAGGTAGTAAATTACTCATCTATTCAATGAGTAATTTATGGATTATCTTACCACAGAGAGTGTTCAATTAATCCAAGAGTTCAAGAAATACAGGGCTGTGTAAATCAAATGGGTGACTTAAAAGAAAACCCTTCACACTGTGTTAACTCTCAGGGATAAGATCGGCCATTAGAGAATTTTTTTGCTATGCGTATGCCGGGTTTCATAAACATAGGTAGTAAATTACTCATCTATTCAATGAGTAATTTATGGATTATCTTACCACAGAGAGTTTTCAATTAATCCAAGAGTTCAAGAAATACTGGGTTGTGTAAATCAAATGGGTGACTTAAAAGAAAACCCTTCACACTGTGTTAACTCTCAGGGATAAGATCGGCCATTAGAGAATTTTTTTGGATCTGTTAGAAATAGGCAGTATAACCAAATGGACAAAAGGGTTTTGATCAACTGTTGCCGTTCACTTTGATGGTTCGATAGCTGTCAAAATTTATTTTATCAGAGTGACTGTCTTTGGAACAGTGAATCAGTCTGATAGTCACCTTATCCAAGAGTTCAAGAAATACAGGGCTGTGTAAATCAAATGGGTGACTTAAAAGAAAAATGGGTGACTTAAAAGACACTGTGTTAACTCTCAGGGATAAGATCGGCCATTAGAGAATTTTTTTGAATCTGTTAGAAATAGGCAGTAGGTATAACCAAATGGACAAAAGGGTTTTGATCAACTCTTGCCATTCACTTTGATGGTTCGATAGCTGTCAAAATTTATTTTATCAGAGTGACTGTCTTTGGAACAGTGAATCAGTCTGATAGTCAAGCCACGCCAGTCAGTGATGAACTCACAGTGTGAGAATCCTGCTATCAAAGCCTTAATAAATGTTTCTATGAAGCCAGAAGCTGGACTGTCTACTGGCCTAGTGTGAGCCAGCCATTATTACATAATTATGTCACAAATGGGTAGGTGTCGAACCTAAGGTACCTTGACACTTGAAGGTCCAAAGTGTGGACCAGACTCACAGCATTTCAACGTACGTCACCAGCATATCTCACGCATTATAGTTAGCGGATTAGTAACTCAATGGTTCCAGCATGGTACCTTGCTAGACACCCGCTTTGCTCTTGATCTTGTTCCGGGCAAGGACATTGGTCCGACTTTGTAAGGACTAGATTCGGATCCTTGAACTCACAGCATTTCAACGTACGTCACCAGCATATCTCACGCATAGTTAGCGGATTAGTAACTCAATGGTCCCAGCATGGTACCTTGCTAGACACCCGCCTTGCTCTTGATCTTGTTCCGGGCAAGGACATTGGTCCGACTTTGTAAGGACTAGATTCGGATCCTTGTGGGATATCTGACCTACCGTTCGGTCCTAGTGGAGAGGGCCGATATTGGATAAAAGTTTGAAGCACTTAACGTGTCAAACGCGTTTTGCAATTTTTCAGCTCTGGAGAAGTTTGATGTGACGAGGATTTATAAAGGCCCGTGTACACTATATCCATTGACATTGATTGACGGTCCTTGAGACTATAGGTATGTACCTATATATTTGGAGTCGAGATTACAGTCACTTTGAAACTCTATTGATGAGTTAAGGAGGCTCTTTTATCTGATTAGTGATGTCTGGCTAGGGGACATTAAACAGAGAGAAGACTAGCGTCTGGCTGTGGGACTATAAACAGGGAGGAGAACAGCTAACCCTAACAAGACTATAGGTATGTAGGTACCTATTTATTTGGAGTCGAGATTATTGTCACTTTGAAACTCTATTGATACTCTGATGTTGAAAATAAATAATAGGTGGATTAGGTGGCCAATCTCCTATTTAAAAACATATAATGCATCTAAATCACTCGTCATAGTTTGAACTACATAATTGGTAATTGTTGTGATTCTGGATCGAAAATTAGAATAAAGCAGGCGGAAAGAAGAAACGCCAAAGTATAGCAAATAGGACTTGGTAAATAGGTGAGACTATAGGTACGAGTATGTACCTATTTATTTGGAGTCGAGATTACAGTCACTTTGAAACTCTATTGATGAATTAAGGAGGCTCTTTTATCTGATTAGTGATTACTCTGATGTTGAAAATAAATAATAGGTGGATTAGGTGGCCAATCTCCTATTTAAAAACATATAGTGCATCTACATCACTCGTCATAGTTGAACTAAATAGTTGGTGATTGTTGTGATTCTGGATCGAAAATTAGAATAAAGCAGGCGGAAAGAAGAAACGCCAAAGTATAGCAAATAGGACTTGGTAAATAGGTGCATAAAAATATTAAAACCAAAGAAAATCTTTAGGAAGGTAAAATCTGTCTGGCAATATTGAGCACTTCTTCAATGGGGTACCGAACATTATGCATCTACATCACTCGTCATAGTTTGAACTAAATAGTTGGTAATTGTTGTGATTCGGGATCGAAAATTAGAATAAAGCAGGCGGAAAGAAGAAACGCCAAAGTATAGCAAATAGGACTTGGTAAATAGGTGTATAAAAATATTAAAACCAATGAAAATCTTTAGGAAGGTAAAATCTGTCTGGCAATATTGAGCACTTCTTCAATGGGGTACCGAACATTCAAAACCAGATGAAAGAGAAAGTCCTCGAAGAATTTATCGGTAGCCAAATCGAGATATGTGGAGATGATGTTATTCTAACGTTTTGTTACATGGCGCTTGTCTATTGCACCAAATTATGTCAGACTCACTTCTGGCACATACTTTGGCACTCGCATGGCACAATCTGGTGCAATAGATTCCAGACATAACGGTACAGACGATGTTGCGTTTGGTTAGACACATAGACAAACTTTGCCGGGGTCTTTCCAAAGTTTTATGTAGGTTGGGGGTTATTCTAACGTTTTGTTAGCTTGTCTATTGCACCAAATTATGTCAGACTCACTTCTGGCACATACTTTGGCACTCGCATGGCACAATCTGGTGCAATAGATTCCAGACAAACTTTGCCGGGGTCTTTCCAAAGTTTTATGTAGGTTGGGTCTGGTTCATTTTGAGCTATTACGGTTACGCAGGCGTCAATTATCAGACATAACGGTACAGACGATGTTGCGTTTGGTTAGACACATAGACAAACTTTGCCGGGGTCTTTCCAAAGTTTTATGTAGGTTGGGTGCGATAAACGCATCACACGAGAAATCCTACAGGTATTTCGTAAACGGTGCAAAGTGCACATCCACTAATCTTGTGCCGTGGCTCGCGAAACCCTCATTGCGTAACCCGCCGAATATTATGCAAAGGTTATGCAAAGGTCTCAGCGATATCAAGGTAGGACCGAGTCTATTTTTAACTATTTCAAACCCTCTGGTACCTTGGATCAGAATCATGTGCCGTGGCTCGCGATACCCTCATTGCGTAACCCCCCGAATATTACGCAAAGGGTATGCAAAGGTCTCAGCGATATCAAGGTAGGACCGAGTCTATTTTTAACTATTTCAAACCCTCGGATCTGGTACCTTGGATCGTGAGATAGTTGCATAGCAATTGTCCTTTTCTGTTGTACAAGGTATGATCCAAAAATATCTCAAATATTGCCGTTGAAAAAAAAAAAAAAAAGAGCAAAAGGTTAGCAATTGTCCTTTTCTGTTGTACAAGGTATGATCCAAAAATATCTCAAATATTGCCGTTGAAAAAAAAAAAAAAGCAAAAGGTACATTTGATTCCTACATGCCTCTTGTCGTTAACTTCAAAGATGTCATGTATCCCTTCAGATCGCCAAATAGGTAGATATCATTTAGAACAGTTATGTTAATTAACGTCGAGCGAGTCATGTGATTCTGTCGTCACTTTTTATTGATCTCAAAACTGTACATAAATATAACGTACTGATTTGTCATAGAGTTTTGAGGTGTGATTTTTGGAAAGCAATTGTCCTTTTCTGTTGTACAAGGTATGATCCAAAAATATCTCAAATATTGCCGTTGAAAAAAAAAAAAAAAAGCAAAAGGTACATTTGATTCTTACATGCCTCTTGTCGTTAACTTCAAAGATGTCATGTATCCCTTCAGATCACCAATTAGGTAGATACCATTTAGAACAGTTATGTTAATTAACGTCGAGCGAGTCATGTAATTCTGTCGTCACTTTTTATTGATCTCAAAACTGTACATAAATATAACGTACTGATTTGTCATAGAGTTTTGAGGTGTGATTTTGATTTTCCAGTCAGGAAACCGTCTATTCGTTCCTACTTTCTTATCACTCACATAAACACATGTACTTGTAGAATATTGACATATATCGAGAGGTATAATTCTGTTACCTAATACAGTAATGGATTTACTGGAGCTAATCTACATAGTTGAGGAAAATTGGAAGAACCGTGAGGCTTCTCTTAGAAGTCATCAGATTATTTTATTTGAAAAGTTGAAGAATCCTCATCAAAAGACAAATCTACTGTTGGCAAAACCAAAATAAAGGGAATCTATATTCTACATAAATGTTTCTTTTTATTAGTCATAATTATTTATGGCAAATAATAATACATCCAAATTATTCTTTGTCATATTATTCAATTAATTTCTAGACTACAGACACCTAGGTATAACAGACTTTATGTCACAAAAGTATAAGGAATTCGGTAGTTACTATCAATATTTGGGTGATTGTAATTTACCTATTTATTTCAAATAAATAATTAATAACAATAAAAATCATGCAAATAAGTATTCCAAGTAATTCTCTTGTCTTTTTTCCTTCGTAAAAAATTGGAGTTCTGACATCTCCACTATTTTTTCCTTATAAAAAATCTATAAATAAAATAAAATAGGTTTCATAATGAGAATTAAACGAAATATTTATCAGATAAAATTCCTATTGTTTGAAAAATTAAGAAGAAATACGGTCTAGCTGATTCCTAGTTAGCAGTTAGACACCTCGGCATGACCTACCTAATAGATCTTAGGTAGTAGACCCTTGGCTCTTAGACCTAGGACTGAACTGTTCCTCGATGTCTCACAGGTAGAGAGAAAGGTGAGATAACGCACACAAAACTCTTCTTCTATTCATGAATGAAATAATCTCCTTGGAGAAGGGGTATCATGTGAAAACCCAGCGCTGACTCCGCCCTGGGGTGAGATCCCTTATTATTTCCTTCTAATTCCGCGTAAAACGAGAAATCAATGCCAGTGTCCAAAAGTTCATCGGAGCGCAAGTAATGGGCACAAAGTTTGCGCCGAAATGTTATTGACGTTTGACTTGAAGGGGTGTCGTAAATTTGAACCTGAATTTTTATATGAAGAAGAAAGGTAAAACAATGAGAAGTGCATGGTAAGCAACCTCTTCCAGTCCGAGGAGTAATGCTGCATTTCAATTGTGAAGGTAGTGACTGGTGTAATGTTATGACAGTTCTGACTTTGGAAGTTGCTGACAGTGCTCATTTAAACAGATCGGCAGATGACAGTCCGAATAATCTTTAACGTGAATCTCCTATGTTATTGATTTGGATTTAAAGAGAAGGTAACGTCAAAGTCACTGTAGAGTTAGAACAAATAGTGGAGATGCCAAAACTCCATCATACATACTAGTGTTTGATTAATGAAGAAGAAGGCAAATAACTATTACCATTTCAAACCACCTAAGAAGGCAAATAATTATTACCATTTCAAACTACCTACTAATTGTAATATGTAGGAAAAAGTTTCAAGTTATTTGCTCATCATGAACCTTTACACAGTCAGGCATCAAGATATTTGGTGGATATGAAAATATGAAATCTCTACCATTTCATTACATTCTGACTTTGGAAGTTGCTGACAGTGCTCATTTAAACAGATCGGCAGATGGCAGTCCAAATAATCTTTAACGTGAATCTCCTATGTCATTGATTTGAGTTTGAAGAGAAGGTAACGTCAAAGTCACTGTAGAGTTAGAACAAATAGTGGAGATGCCAAAACTCCATCATACATACTAGTATTTGATTAATGAAGAAGAAGAAGAAGAAGAAGAAGAAGAAGAAGAAGAAGAAGAAGAAGAAGAAGAAGAAGAAGGCAAATAACTATTACCATTTCAAACTACCTACTAATTGTAATATGTAGATAAAAGTTTTAAGTTATTTGCTCATCATGAACCTTTACACAGTCAGGCATCAAGATATTGGGTGGATATGAAAATATGAAATCTCTACCATTTCATTAGGAGAGATGTCACACTATCAATATAATGTTGCACTTATAGTGGAGATGTCAAAACTCCAAACATTTTGGTCGAGATGCTACAACAAACATTGTTTAGAGGAGATGTCAAGACTCTCTTGCTATTGCTCGTCTGATGAAAGGTGGAGTTTTGGCACATCCACTAATCACTAATACATAAGTTATTTGCTCATCATGAACCTTTACACAGTCAGGCATCAAGATATTTGGTGGATATGAAAATATGAAATCTCTACCATTTCATTAGGGGAGATGTCACACTATTAATATAATGTTGCACTTATAGTGGAGATGTCAAAACTCCAAACATTTTGGTCGAGATGCTACTACAATCATTGTTTAGAGGAGATGTCAAGACTCTCTTGCTATTGCTCGTCTGATGAAAGGTGGAGTTTTGGCACATCCACTAATCACTAATACAGACTCTCTTGCTATTGCTCGTCTGATGAAAGGTGGAGTTTTGGCACATCCACTAATCACTAATACATTTTTTACTTTCTATTACTACAGTATAGCGGAGCTATACTAGTAATGAAAGTATTGCAATCGGTCCAAATTTTCAAAATCGGGTGGACTATATTTGATGCTGCAGGATTTTCTTTTTTTTTTCAATATCCGGCGCGAACGACATGTTGAAACACATAGTTAAAGCGCCTAAAAGGAAAAAAAAAAATACCTATGTACACAATATTAATTATCTACATAAGATTTCATCTTGGAACTTTACAAGATAAAAGGATTCTGTTAAAAAAATACCGACACATATTGTTCGGCTCCAAAATCATCACATTATAAAGTAAATAAAAACAAAGTAGCCAAACAAACGTCTCAATGTAATAAAAATAACCAAATTAGAAATCATTTTAATTGTTTCGCGATAAACGCATCACACGAGAAATCCTACAGGTATTTCGTAAACGGTGCAAAGTGCACATCCACCATCCACCAATCTTGTGCCGTGGCTCCCGATACCTTTCATTGCGTAACCCCCCGAATATTACGCAAAGGTTATGCAAAGGTCTCAGCGATATCAAGGTAGGACCGAGTCTATTTTTAACTATTTCAAACCCTCTGGTACCTTGGATCGTGTTAGGTACCCTCTTCTGATGGGACTCAAAACGGGTTTGCACATGACATAATACTTAACACAAGTACCTGGCTATTATGACATAAGGCCAAGGTATTGCCTGTGATGTAATTCCAATGAAAACTCCAGCACTCCTGAAGGGTCTTGACCCACAGACCTAACGGTGATGTTGTGGGATCCTTTATGTCTAATATTGGGAACGGTATCGTGTATTGTTCTCCGTAATCCTGCGGCCTTTGTTTCCGAAAAGTCTGGTTGTGAAGGTGATATCTTTACTGGCCCAACCTCAAGGTGTACAGATCACCGGAGGAGGAAAACTGCACCAAGTTCCAATTTGTAAGTAATGAGGATTGGGATATAAACAATGGTGTGGGTTTGTATAGATTTTTTTTCGTTTACTGAGAATTAAAACGGTTATTATTAGACAGCGCGACCTCTTTAGCTGGCACTATCCGGTTAGAATAATTGCAGTAATCAGGTATAACGCCAACAGGTATCCTGCTATACTGACATCAGAGGGCTGAGGATCAACAGGTAGGTAACTAAACTGATGTGAAATATGACATACGACGTGACGTAAGGAATCTAAAATTGGAAAAAGGAAAAGGTAACAATTAACAATGCGCTGTCAGTTAGAAGAAAATAACAATATTTTTAGGTATTAAAAGATTACCATGATTGTGTATTGTTTACGGGACGAGTGTGCTTTGGAGAAGTGGATTGTTGCAACTCAAATTACGGTGAAATTATTAGGAAGAAAAGAAATACTTTCCCACAGCGCAGCGTACAAAAATAGATTGCGGGGCCTCAGAAACCCTTTGCAGAGCGATTTCTCCCATTGAAGTACCAGTCCCCTGCACTAAAGCTTTACAACTTTATATGTTTTACATTTATAACTGATAAGAAGAAGAATCTGGCAATTCTAATGTCACAAAAAAAGCTTGCGATTCCCGCCCGGCGCAAATTTTATTAAAGATCGATAAAGATCGTTCTCGGAACGGTTGGCTTTCTCCTATTCTGTCTTCCTTCTCTCCTCGCTTTCGGGACGATAAGACCATAGCAGTTACAGTTCCCTCTATCAAACCTCTCCAAGAAAAGGCTTTAATTCACAAGAATATGTTTAAAAAACATAAAGTTGCTTAATTGAGGGTTTCACTTTACAGAGAAGTCCTAGATCTCATGGACGGATGGTTTTTCAAGTTCTCACCAACCACAGAGGTCACAAGAGTTCGTCCTCAGCCTAAGACCATAGCAGTTACAGTTCCCTCTATCAAACCTCTCCAGGAAAAGGCTTTAATTCACTAGAACATGTTTAAAAAACATAAAGTTGCTTAATTGAGGGCTCTACTTTACAGAGAAGTCCTAGATCTCATGGGCGGATGGTTTTTCAAGTTCTCACCAACCACAGAGGTCACAAGAGTTCGTCCTCAGCCAAAAGTCATTCACACCTATCCTCCCATGAAATAGAACAACAAATGCACCTATGTAGGTAGGTACTTCATAGAAATCCAGTCTAATAGTAAACAAGTAGGCCAAGTGGGGCAGAGATCTATTGTAGCACAAAGACACTATCCTCCCATGAAATAGAACAACAAATGCACCTATGTAGGTAGGTACTTTCTGGAAATCCAGTCTAATAGTAAACAAGTAGGCCAAGTGGGGTAGAGATCTATTGTAGCACAAAGACAAAGGTGCAACAGGAATCAAAACAAGGAATCAACACCGCTCCTGTCAAGTGAATTGGGGTGAGATTTTTCATCTACATATGTATGTATTACAAAGTTGCAAACTCATTTTCCGTCTCTGATACAACATAACTTTCAAATCTCATAATTCCAGAAGTTCACAATTTGGATACCTACCTATTTCATTTACCAGAGCTAAATTATTGTTGGCACATATTTGGTTCACCTGGTTGCAGATGAGAAGGTGTTCATTTGTTTGTTCTTAGCCGCACTCGAATACAATATATGTACCTATATACATTATTACAAAAAATTCTACGATTACAAATCCTAGTAAATTTATTTCAAGATTTCACTTTGGGCCCACATGTTACTTGATTACAGATATAATGTAAATGCCTTCAAAAGGATTTCGGATTTAGGAAATCTTTGCAAGTCAATGAAAATTTAATGAAGTGCACGTTTTAGATATACATACCTTCTTTATATCGTTCTCAATGAAGCAGCTGCTAAATTCAAAGTTCAAAGGTTCATGTCTCCATGCCAATAGATATACCCACAGCTCGTGCTGGGGACTCAACAAGAGAACACCAAAAGTAACCCGTTAAGGGGAGTTCGATCAAAATTTAAAAATAATATCTACCTTACACCCCCATGAGGATCAAGGATGGTATTCAAATTAAAGTGTGATGGTGTTATTGAAGAGTCGGTTAATTCCATCTAAAAATATGGACTTTTTTCGACACAGTAATCTCAAAAGCTGTGTCCAACTGTCCACACATAGTCGACACCGCCGATCGATGTCGACTGAACCGTCCATATTTTCACATTTTCGCGAAAACTGGCGTGATTGTCTTGGAATTGTCATAATCACCCATTCGATTTTTGATACCCCTGAGGATATGTAACTAAAGGTACAAAGTCCCCTATCACCATGCAGACATAACTACACCAACTTTTGTCCCAATAAAATCAATAAATGATTCTTAGTCACAGCATAAGAGTGACAATATGCCAATGTGACAAAATTTAGGCTCTAGAGTCTAGAGACATCAAAACGTGTTTGTCACTAAAAACTGACCATAGAAAATGCTGACCGAACACATTTCATTCCTTAGTCATATGAACACTGTGAGCAGGCACAAAAGTCACCCGAAAAAAAGTCTAATGATGCTCACAAGTGGTAATACGCTCTTAAGGTAATCCCTTGATGTGATCTACCTATGTGAAAATTGAATGCCAATAGGTTCGACTCATCTTGATTCAAAGGCAACACGTCACTGACTTGTTTACAAATCCCCGATTATCTCTGGCTGAATGACTTTTATGGGCTACTTGACCCCGGGATGATATATTTTGATTCATTTGGTCTACAAATCCCCGATTATCTCTGTTTTTTACTTTTTTTTTTCTTTCAAAAGCTATTTTTGATTCACACTCCGACTCATTAGGTCATCTTTAAATGAAACATCTTTTGACATAACAGGTATGCAAGGAAAACCTAGTTAGGGTTAGCTTGGATGGTAGTGCGTCTGCCTTGTAAGCGCTAGGTCGTGGGTTCTATTCCGCCCCGAGCGGATTTTATCCTCAACGGATGAGGTTCGTTTCCTGAAAACAATGTTGTCTCCGCACTCAGCTGATGCGAAAGGAAGTTGTGTAGTAATCTTCTTGATGAGACAGAAAGCATCCTACTCGCACAAGACTTTGAATAGAAACGCTCGGGGAAGAACACAACGGGGACATCCCTAATTTGAACAAAATATTGTCCGGCCAAGTGGAAATGGGAAAAAGTAAATGAAAGCTGGAGCGAAATCCAAGTGGAGATAATTTTGATGACGAACGTTAGGAAATTGATGAAACAAGAAACAAGGTCATTGTGCTGGAGAACCAGTGAAGATTTTGGACTGAAGAAAGTAGGTAGGTAGGTACCTATAAAGGCATAACCGGGGTTTCATATGGTGCTATCATTACAGTGGTTATAGAATTTTTACGGTTGGAGACACCAAATCTGTTTTTCCAAGAGACGGTTTGGTATCCTCCATGACTGATGTAGGTATCTCTATCTTGCTACTCATGAACTCTTTTACAACCAGAATATTTTAGTCTGTATCTGAAGATGGTAAGGAAGAACTTCCATAGGTATTATTGGTACGTTAGTTACGTACATTTGAAAAAAGAAAGAAAAAAAAATCGAAATTGGAATAAATTTCGGCAGTATAATCCCCTCACAGAACAAATAAAAGTATTTAACTCTTAACTGTTAAATTATTATTTATAACTTCTTTAAAAAACTCCTATAACCAACAGGAAATATTGCAAAAATAATAAAAATAATGCTGAAAACGATACATAAAAGTGAACTAAAAGGAGCAAATAAAATAAGAACTCAGCAGAGAAACAACATAAATTAAAATGAACCATGATGATGACAATAAAAGTCCAAATCATAATAATAATAATTTTGGCACAGAGAAGAGTATATACGTACTAAAATCCCGAGACTTCATAGCCATAAGGATTAGAAGGACCCGACTAATTTTGGCACAGAGAAGAGTATATACGTACTAAAATCCCGAGACTTCATAGCCATAAGGATTAGAAGGACCCGACTTATATACGTACTAAAATCCCGAGACTTCATAGCCATAAGGATTAGAAGGACCCGACTCGGCAATACAACCAAGATATTATTTGGTTAATCTTTAGAATGGTTCTCGTGCTTTTTATTATAATCAATAGGTTCCAATGGTCTGAACCAAAAGTTCACACACACCAAAACAAAATAACAAAACTTGATGCTTGTTGCAACCTCTTAGCAATCTCATTATGAGTTGTTGAACAGAGAGTGCATTACTGGTAGAGATGCCATCTTGTAGAAGTACTCTGACAACGGCCATTACTATTAGAAGCCTCCTACAAAGTTCCGAATTAGACTTCATAAACATTTCACTGTAAAGTTGAATCGTGTATTGATTTATTGATCTCGGCTACGTTTAGAGATGCCATCTTGTAGAAGTACTCTGACAACGGCCATTACTATTTGAAGCCTCCTACAAAGTTCCGAATTAGACTTCATAATCATTTCACTGTAAAGTTGAATCGTGTATTGATTTATTGATCTCGGCTACGTGGTTGGTAATGAAAACATCAATAAAATGATCAGGTGCACTTTCCGATGTTCCATCATGTTTCAACTAATCACCAACAATGTATTCTCTGGTTTTAATGTTTTTTAATTTCATTCTTTATCTTCTGTCTTCTCCATGTCGTTTATTTTTATATCCTCCTCGTTGTTGATAATTGCTACATAAGGTACCCATGCCTAATTAGCCTAAAAGAGTGTCATGGCAAGTCACTTGTCTCGCCTTATCATTAATGTGTTACCAATAGAGGTAGATTTATCACTGAAACAACACGAGATAACGATTTCATATTTAGAATCAGTTAAAGTCAAATTGTCACACAGGAGTGTTGATTTCTTTATCGAATATTTTGTTTTAACTTTTCAGTAGGTAAATTTTCATTGTATTTTGTTAATAATTTCTAATATTTTTTTACATACTTTAATAACCAAATTTAAGGGGTGAGTATCTATTTTTTGTACTGTCTGTTTTACTTTTCACTGGCATCCTCATGTCTAGTTTTAGTGTTATGAATACCTTGCTTTCAAATTTTACATTTCCATGGTTTAGTCGTCTGTGTGTCTAGCTTTTCTTCTTATGCAAGAAACCTTCCGTTTGTCATTTCTAGATGCATTTCACAATACATAATCGTAATTGTATATGTCTACACAACATACATTTGGTGTAAAAAACATGAAAGATTATAATATCGCTCCTTACTGAGATTGACCAGTCAGTGTGTTCAATTAACCAATATTGATCACTTGTATACCAGAAGCAGAGTAATTAACCCGGCTTACCTCTTTGACTAGAAGTGATTATTTGTGCGAAACTACCGGTCATTTTAATATTTGAACCGATTCGAAAAGTGTGTTTTTATTTATTTAATTATTTATTTTGTCGATATTTGACACTTTTTAATTTTCTTCATCAATCTTCAGATTACTCAATTTTCTTAATTTTCATTTTTCTTCTCTATCAATTTTTTCGTGACAACTTTACTAGTGTTTTGAATAGAAAACTTAACCTAAGATCAAATCTCTTTCGTTTGTCTGTTAACTAAATTAATTAATCTCATAACAAAATGGAAAGTGTAAACTTTTGCGAGTCTTGTGAAAACTGTGCGCCTCAGTACGGATTGGAGATCGTGGATCACAGGTGTTTACCTGGGAAGCGGGCGAAAGGGAAAACTTGGCTGAGTTTTCTCAAACAAATATGGAGTAAGTACCCTTGTCATTTTATTCCTACACTCTACCTATTACGGTTTTAGTTGAAAGGATACAACATTTGAGGAAAAGTTTAGACTTTTGCCTTTTCCCGTGTTCAGACTTGACTAGAGAAATTTCTCTTCGGCTCAAATATACCTGGTAACATAAATACATAATGTGATTACCTGTACAATTCATAAAACCAAACAGTTTTTCCTCCATGATATTTTGAATCAGTATCCATGATGGAAAGAGGAAAACTTTAGACTTTTGCCTTTTCCCGTGTTCAGACTTGACTAGAGAAATTTCTCTTCGGCTCAAATATACCTAGTAATATAAATACATAATGTGATTACCTGTACAATTCATAAAACCAAACAGTTTTTCCTCCATGATATTTTGAATCAGTATCCATGATGGAAATTTTTGTTATCTTTTTGCCTAGAACATACTTACACTTGGTAACTGGGTTTGCAGACAAAAAGCTCATAATATGCTTCCCAAGAGTCTAAAGTCATTCGAATTCATAAATGTCCCATTTTACTTAATACACTTGGTAACTGGGTTTGCAGACAAAAAGCTCATAATATGCTTCCCAAGAGTCTAAAGTCATTCGAATTCATAAATGCTTAATACACTTGGTAACTGGGTTTGCAGACAAAAAGCTCATAATATGCTTCCCAAGAGTCTAAAGTCATTCGAATTCATAAATGTCCCATTTTTGAACTTGTCCCAAAAGTTTTACGCCATTAATATTGGGAAACTTCAATAAAATCAATGAGATTACTTTTGGTAACTTGAACAGAAGTTTGGATCCATGTGGACAATAAAACAGGCCATCTCAATAGGTAATTAGGCAATCAAACACAAATCGGACATGCAATTAGTACACTACCTCACAGGCATGATACAATGTCAACTGTCAAAACACATCAACACTCAGCCTCCGGGCAAACCCTTAAACAATTAGGCAAAACATTAAACCTTCCTGTGAACATCTATAATATCTATAGAAATAAAATTGTAGGTACACTAATAGATTTTGCACACAACCTGTGATATGAGATGATACTTGATAAGTAGAAAGCGCCTTGGGAGAAGATCGAGCAGTGAGTCACCAAAACCAAGTCACAGGCGAAGGTTAGGAAAATACCTGAGTCTTGCTGATAGCTACAGTCATCATGTCAGAACAGATCGTATGATACAATGTCAACTGTCAAAACACATCAACACTCAGCCTCCGGGCAAACTCCTAAACAATTAGGCAAAACATTAAACCTTCCTATGTGAACATCTATAATATCTATAGAAATAAAATTGTAGGTACACTAATAGATTTTGCACACGACCTGTGATATGAGATGATACTTGATAAGTAGAAAGCGCCTTGGGAGAAGATCGAGCTGTGAGTCACCAAAACCAAGTCACAGGCGAAGGTTAGGAAAATACCTGAGTCTTGCTGATAGCTACAGTCATCATGTCAGAACAGATCGGTGAACATCTATAATATCTATAGAAATGAAATTGTAGGTACGCTAATAGATTTTGCACACGACCTGTGATATGAGATGATACTTGATAAGTAGAAAGCGCCTTGGGAGAAGATCGAGCAGTGAGTCACCAAAACCAAGTCACAGGCGAAGATTTTGTTCGCGGATTTTGCGATTATGTTCGCGGATTTGGCAATTATGTTCGCGGATTCGCGTCCCACTGTATTGACTGTGAAGGGTTCCGAGCAAACTCTAAAGGATAAAACAAACACAACAAGAACCTATTGTCCCCGACCTGAGTAAATAGATTGGTGTACGAGCTCGAACGATCGTCAACCAAGGGTTAACCAAAAGAGCTGGGGGAGAAGAAAGGAAAAAGTTATTTTTATACACGAGCCCTTGGTACTGTAGATACCGAGTAGAAGACGAGCGTGGGAGCGAACCACTATCCTGAAACTAAACTCTACCACCTTGCCTGCCAGTCTAAAAGATCAAAATCATACGAAAATAGTCCACATGTTACTTGATTTCAGATATAACGTAAATGCTTTTAAAAGGATTTCGGATTTAGGAAATCTTTGCAAGTCAATGAAAATTTAATGAAGTGCACGTTTTACCTTCTTTATATCGTTCTCAATAAAGCAGCTGCTAAATTCAAAGGTTCATGTCTCCATGTCAATAGATATACCCACAGCTCGTGCTGGGAACTCAACAAGAGAACACTAAAAGTAACCCGTTAAGGGGAGTTCGATCAAAATTTAAAAATAATATCTACCTTACACCCCCATGAGGATCAAGGATGGTATTAAAATTAAAGTGTACCAAGGATGGTGTTATTGAAGAGTCGGTTAATTCCATCTAAAGAGATGGACTTTTTTCGATATAGAATCGAACACAGTAATCTCAAAAGCTGTGTCCAACTGTCCACACATAGTCGACACCGCCGATTGATGTCGACTGAACCGTCCATATTTTCACATTTTCGCGAAAACTGGCGTGATTGTCTTGGAATTGTCATAATCACCCATTCGATTTTTGATACCCCTGAGGATATGTAACTAAAGGTACAAAGTCCCCTACCATGCAGGCATAACTACACCAACTTTCGTCCCAATAAAAGATTCTTGGTCATAGCATAAGAGTGACAATATGCCAATGTGACAAAATTTAGGCTCTAGAGTCTAAAGACATCAAAATGTGTTTGTCACTAAAAACTGACCATAGAAAATGCTGACCGAACACATTTCATTCCTTAGTCATGTGAACACTGTGAGTAGGTACAAAAGTCACTCGAAAAAAATCTAATGATGCTCACAAGTGGTAATACGCTCTTAAGGTAATCCCTTGATGTGATCTACCTATGTGAAAATGGAATGCCAATAGGTTCGACTCATCTTGATTCAAAGGCAACACGTCACTGACTTGTTTACAAATCCCCGATTATCTCTGGCTGAATGACTTTTATGCTTTTATGTGGTACTTGACCCCGGGATGATATCACATTTTGATTCATTCGGTCTACAAATCCCCGATTATCTCTGTTTTTTACTTTTTTTTTCTTTCAAAAGCTATTTTTGATTCACACTTCGACTCATTAGGTCATGTTTAGATGAAACATCTTTTGACATAACAGGTATGGAAGGAAAACCTAGTTAGGGTTAGCTTGGTTGGTGGCGCGTCTGCCTTGTAAGCGCTAGGTCGTGGGTTCTGTTCCGCCCCGAGCGGATTTTATTCTTAACGGATGAGGTTCGTTCTCGAAACGGCTGGGTTTCTCCTATCTTATCTTCCTTTTCTCTTTGATTTGGTGACGATAAGACCTGAGCAGTTACAGTTCCCTCTATAAAACCACTTCAAAAAAAAAAAAAAAAAAAAAAAATTCCAAATAAAAAATTTGAACACCAGCCCCTGAAAACAATATTGTCTCCGCACTCAGCTGATGCGAAAGGAAGTTGTGTAGTAATCTTCTTGACGAAACAGAAAGCATCCTACTCGCACAAGACTTTGAATAGAAACGTTCGGGGAAGAACACAACAGGGACATCCCTAATTTGAACAAAATATTGTCCGGCCAAGTGGAAATGGGAAAAAAGTAAATGAAAGCTGGAGCGAAATCCAAGTGGAGATAATTTTGATGACGAACGTTAGGAAATTGATGAAACAAGGTCATTGTGCTGGAGAACCAGTGAAGATTTTGGACTGAAGAAAGTAGGCAGGTAGGTACCTATAAAGGCATAACCGGGGTTTCATATGGTGCTGTCATTACAGTGGTTATAGAATTTTTACGGTTGGAGACACCAAATCTGTTTTTCCAAGAGACGGTTTGGTATCCTCCATGACTGTAGGTATGCTATCATTACAGTGGTTATAGAATTTTAACGGTTGGAGACACCAAATCTGTTTTTCCAAGAGACGGTTTGGTATCCTCCATGACTGTAGGTATCTCTATCTTGCTACTCATGAACTCTTTTACAACCAGAATATTTTAGTCTGTATCTGAAGATGGTATAAGGAAGAACTTCCATTGGTATTATTGGTATACGTTAGTTACGTACATTTGAAAAAAGAAAGAAAAAAAATCGAAATTGGAATAAATTTCGGCAGTATAATCCCCTCACAGAACAAATAAAAGTATTTCACTCTTAACTGTTAAATTATTATTTATAACTTCTTTAAAAAAACTCCTATAACCAACAGGAAATATTGCAAAAATAATAAAAATAATGCTGAAAACGATACATAAAAGTGAACTAAAAGGAGCAAATTTTTTTCACTTTTCATTGGTTCAGTACTTCTACCCGAGCATTTTCTTGATGATAATCTGTACTTGTTTTTTTATTTTAATTTTTTCCTCATTTATCTTTTAAATCTTGATTCTCTTTTCTTCACCAAGAGCAGGTCTCTGCATAAGTGCTCGTATACCTCTTTGATTTCTTCTGTCAAAAGTATTTATTTTCTTACTTGTATTTAATTTTTTCCTCATTTATCTTTTAAATCTTGATTCATAGTTACTTTTCTTCACCAAGAGCAGGTCTCTGCATAAGTGCTCGTATACCTCTTTGATTTCTTCTGTCAAAAGTATTTATTTTCTTACTTGTAAACTGAAGAGACAAAACTTTGTGCTTTTTTATACAAGAGGTTTTTTTTCTTTCTTTTATTATTTTTTGTATTTATTTTGTGTCCGTACACATGTTTTCTTACCTTGATATTGTTTTGTTGTGATAATTATTGTTCACCAGTTCTTTGGTCTTCAAGCTTTAAGTTATATATTGTTGATTGTTTTCTTAACAATTTGTCTGGGGTCTCTATTTCATCATTTATAATAATTTATCTTCTAAGCTTGTTGTATGTAGAGAACTCTTCTTATATCTTATAAGCATTGGTCAGTTAACACTCTTCTTTATTCTTTGAGTTATTTGCTGAAATCATCTAAAGTAAAAATTTCATTCAGAGCTGTATGAAGAGTATAGATTTATTTTTGTTGCTGAAGTTAATACCGTTATTTGCTGAAATCATCTAAAGTAAAAATTTCATTCAGAGCTGTATGAAGAGTATAGATTTATTTTTGTTGCTGAAGTTAATACCTTATGTAGTAGGATTATGAGTAATGATTACTTACCTATTTATGCAGCGAAAGAAATCTGTGAAAAGCGTTGTGCTTGTAGTTTCTTTTCGTAGATACTTACTATGTAGGTACTACTGCCAGTATATCATTTACATATACAAATAGTCATCGCATATAGTGTGCTTCCTCTATCGATCTTTCCTCCGCTTCTTCTTCCCAACTGCCCACAGAAGGTAGAAACAGTTGAACGTAGGCCATAGCTGTAGATATAGTTACATAAGACCTATAATTAATGTATAAGAACAGAACATATGTATAACCTCAAGCCTACAGTCTATAAATAGATTGTATAACTCTAAATGAGAGAAACATGAAATAGTTGATTCGTTCAATTCAGTCGAGTTTTTGTTATCAAACACGAAAGGTGTCTCAGTTTTGTCCGTTTTCAAGAAATTCAAGGGAAAAAGTGGACACTAATACATCTAAATTCGTTGAAGAACAGTTGAAATCAATAAGCCATCTCAGGAAATAACAGGTAATGTTCTTGTAACTTAAATAATGAACAAACTGCAAAGGAAAGTTGGGTACAGATATTTTGGAGGGAAAAACTGATGCGTAATACAAACAGTTGAAATCAATAAGCCATCTCAGGAAATAACAGGTTGGTAATGTTCTTGTAACTTAAATAATGAACAAACTGCAAAGGAAAGTTGGGTACAGATATTTTGGAGGGAAAAACTGATGCGTAATACATATTTCTGAACACTTATTTCTGTGAATCCAAGTAATACGTTTCATTATTAATTACTTTTTATCATTATTTTATTTCATGCTTAGTTTATGTCACATGGATTTAGAATTTTCTCAGTTACTCAGTTTAGAAGTGTTGGGTGAGGTAACGCAGCTATTACAGACACAACTAGTAACACTAGGTGTTTTCTTGTTTTGTTCCAGGATTTTCAAAGCTTGTGATATTGTTCTCTTCGACTATAACGTTTCCTAGCGTCAAGTCAGCGCCTGTCATGGAGACCAAATTAGATATAGACTGGATCCAATGTCCTTGTGGGAAAGCTCCAATGGTCACTTTCGAAGGAGAAAGTTCAGAGAGTTCGGAAAACTCTTCAGGGTCTTCATCAAAGCAAGCAACCTCCATCAGCAGTAGTGAAGCGAGGGATAGCATCAACAAAATTGTTAACAGTGGGAACATCGCCATCAAATCTGCAGAGATTTTCAAAAATGAATATGTAAGTAATATTTCATTCCATATCTCTATTTATTAAACATAAATATTTTCTAATGTCTGTCCATTTCCATCAAATATGCATGATTTTCAACAAGAAGTTTGTTGAGGTATTCAATGTACAATAAGAGGAACAAGAGAGTATTCACATGGAATTTCCCTGCTGATTGCATTGGTAATGTTAAAGTCATTCGTAGAAACTAGTAACACTTAATAGGAACATGAAAGAACGGAAGATTTCAACAATGGAAAGATTCGAGACTCATGTACTAGTACTACTCGTAGTTCTTTATCAGATGAGTTGGAATATTCCGCAAGTAAATTGAAGTTATTAACTTTCTGACGCATGCGTTCAACCTCGGAGAAGTTTTATGGAAAAGTCCGAAACAAAGTGGCTTACTCAGAGCACATGCAATCTCAGCACGCTTGTTAGCTGGAATAACTGTCAATCCAATTCAGTCAATGTGGTCCATGTTATCATGTAAAGTGATTACTCAATCTCATACGGGGGAATACCTCTCTAGCTCATTCATAAATATTGTATAAGGACACCACGGCTACTATCAAATAGGTACTCTCGATATCTACTGACGCTGATTTCGGAACTATCATGACGTCACTTATACGTGCATTTAGTCACATGGAAGTTCAATGACGAAAGTAGTCCGCCGTGGTACTCGATATCTATACTGCCGCTGATTTCGGAACTATCATGACGTCACTTATACGTGCATTTAGTCACATGGAAGTTCAATGACGAAAGTAGTCCGCCGTGGTTCCTTTACTATGAAACCGGTAATACCAAGTAGTGACGTGACCTGTGCTTGATAGACATGAACGTCACTAGTATTATTACTATTGCTAGCTCTAGCTATATCAGCCTCACCGGAATCATATCTCTCACTTCTTTGATCTTGATGCACTTTGATATTCCACGCACCTCGTCTATCAGCATGTGTCTAGCCACTATTGGCGTAACGTCTTCCAATTTTTGTCTATCCAAATATGTAGAATTCCTATTCCTGTCTAAATTTATAGAGCCACGTCATTTCGAGCCGTAATTTCCCCCCTATTTAAAAATGTTCAATCCGTCCCTAATAGTCTTGCTGATGATATTGTAACAAAGTCAATATTGTTTTGGGAAGCTGATTGGAATTCTGCTGACGCTAGGAATACCTGGCATGTGGCGAAATGCTGCATTGTTCTTAGAGTAAGAGGATTTTAGATTCAGCTAACATTGTATTCTGTGTTTTTGATATGTATCTACTTATCTCTTTATTACAATTATTCTGATCGGAATTTAACCCCCTAAAAGTTTACACTTCAAGAGGAATCTTTTGTAATGAGGAGTGTCTAACGGTTTCTTCATTTGTTTCTTTTGTTTCAGGCCCCTATAGATATTGAATAAAAAATAATTTGCACGAAACGAAGAATGACACGATATGCTATTATACAAATGAACGAATGCTACCAACAAACCAAAGTAAAGTGATTACTCAATCTCATACGGGGGAATACCTCTCTAACTCATTCATAAATATTGTATAAGGACACCACGGCTACTATCAAAATACTCGATACCTACTGACGCTGATTTCGGAACTATCATGACGTCACTTATACGTGCATTTAGTCACATGGAAGTTCAATGACGAAAGTAGTCCGCCGTTCTCATAATCCAAAATAGTTCCTTTATCTCCTGCACTTTCCACTTTTTTTCCATCTCAAACATCTCCCCTAGATTCAATTTTGGACGGTCATTGAAAACATCATTTGAAGATGTCCATAGGGTTCCACTTTTGGTCGCCACTAGTAACAGAAGTGTTATATGAGCTGTAAGTCAGCATTGCAGTGGGAACTAGTGCGGGGGCGGTGCTGGTATGATCAGCACTATACAACTCATTCAGCATGTATGCTGTTTCGAATACAGTGTCATGTTCTCTATCCATGTTCATATCTTCAATTGCGTCTTCTGACTCTTCTGTTTTGGGAACATTTTTCGGGGACATAGGTACGAGTACAGAATAGAGGTTGGTAGAGACTTCTCCACAAATGTTCCTCATAATCCAAAATAATTCCTTTATCTCCTGCACTTTCCACTTTTTTTTCCATCTCAAACATCTCCCCCTAGATTCAACTTTGGACGGTCATTGAAAACATCATTTGAAGATGTCCACAGGGTTCCACCTTTGGTCGCCACTAGTAACAGAAGTGTTATATGAGCTGTAAGTCAGCATTGCAGTGGGAACTAGTGCGGGGGTGGTGCTGGTATGATCAGCACTATACAACTCATTCAGCATGTGTGCTGTTTCGAATACAGTGTCATGTTCTCTATCCATGTTCATATCTTCAATTGCGTCTTCTGACTCTTCTGTTTTGGGAACATTTTTCGGGGACATACGAGTATAGATGTGCACTCATTCTTAACAGTAAAGAAGTCAATAAACCATTTTTGAATTCATTAGAACAAAGACTTCATCTCTAGACGCATAGGAATATATCCAACACATAATAATTCAAATAAAAACACAAATACACACTTGTTAAACTGACTGATCAGGAAAATTGGAAGAACCGTGAGGCTTCTCATAGAAGTCATCAGATTATTTTATTTGAAAAGTTGAAGAAAAAAAAAGTGCCCTATAGGAAAGTCCCAAAGAAATGAAACAGTGCAAGATATACGGAGTTCGGCAAATGGATAGCAGTATCTAGACAAGAGGCAAATCATCTATTGCCAGAATCCGTGCACCGACACTGGGTCTGTGACCGAAACTATAGTTTTATCGGATTTATGTAAAAATCATTAAGATTTGTTTCAACGTTTCAAGGTGAAAACTGAAAACGAGCGTCACTTTCTTTAAGCTTCCAGTCAGGAAACCGTCTATTCGTTCCTACTTTCTTATCACTCACATAAACACATGTATACTTGTAGAATATTGACATATATCGAGAGGTATAATTCTGTTACCTAATACAGTAATGGATTTACCGGAGCTAATCTACATAGTTGAGGAAAATTGGAAGAACCGTGAGGCTTCTCTTAGAAGTCATCAGATTATTTTATTTGAAAAGTTGAAGAAAAAAAAAAGTGCCCTATAGGAAAGTCCCAAAGAAATGAAACAGTGCAAGATATACGTAGTTCGGCAAATGGATAGCAGTATCTAGACAAGAGGCAAATCATAATCAGCAAATCATCCATTGCCCCAATCCGTGCACCGACACTGGGTCTGTGACCGAAACTGTAGTTTTATCGGATTTATGTAAAAATCATTAAGATTTGTTTCAACGTTTCAAGGTGAAAACTGAAAACGAGCGTCACTTTCTTTAAGCACTCATAGATAAGGATCATTGCTGAGTAAACCTATGAGTCCGACCAAGCCCTACGTCATCGTCAGTAGGGGAATAATAAGGCTTAGCCCTGAAATACTTGAAAATTGGAAAAAGTGCCCAATAAAAAAGTCCCAAAAGAAAAGAAACAGATTTGTGGAGATTGGCAAATGATGAATAGCAAAATCACATCTTCCTTAGGAAAAGAAAGGTTAGTCCTGATGAAAACAATATTGTCTCCGCACTCAGCTGATGCGAAAGGAAGTTGTGTAGTAATCTTCTTGACGAGAAAGAAAGCATCCTACTCGCACAAGACTTTGAATAGAAACGTTTGGGGAAGAACACAACAGGGACATCCCTAATTTGAACAAAATATTGTCCGGCCAAGTGGAAATGGGAAAAAAGTAAATGAAAGCTGGAGTATTTTGATTCATTCGGTCTACAAATCCCCGATTATCTCTGTTTTTTACTTTTTTTTTTTTCTTTCAAAAGCTATTTTTGATTCACACTTCGACTCATTAGGTCATGTTTAGATGAAACATCTTTTGACATAACAGGTATAAGTTCCTACAAGAGACGAATGTCAGTGAGAGTGTCATCCGTCAAAGAATTGTCTGTTCTGGTTGAAAAGAAAATTGTTCTAATGGTCCTTGGTGCAGAAGATGCTGACAGTAAGCTCCTGACATAATTGTGGGGATTTCACTAACATATAGCAAGGGATAAAACTATTCACGAGCCAGTTATTATATCTGTCATCTGAGCTAAAGGATCCTAGGTTGATCAAATATCCAGAAGTTCACCTAGGTACATAATATGTATTTGTACAATAAATGTTATGATCTTCATCTACAACACCAAAATCCGAGCTGCTGAAATGAATGAACAAAATATGAGTAAGTTAGTTATATTATGGTTATAGTGGATAGATTGTAAAATGAAATCCTGTTGTAGGTAACTTTATGACCATACTAATTTAAAATAGGTTGTAAAAGTATTGTTGGTTGTTCAGGTTGTAATATGTTTGCGATTAGATTTCATTATTGGTCCATGTGCAGCATTCTTTTCTTTTGATCTCCGACTTTCATGCAAAATAAATTGAAGAGATCCTCGTTTTGGGTGGCTTTTCCTGTACATATTCTCTAAATCCTCAGTTACCTTGGTTCCAGATTTGTTTTTTAGATTCGTAGCTTCCCTTTCAAAGGGGTACTCATTGTCAATATGTCCCTATATGAGGCAGTGAAAGATCAATGTCTCTTAGAAACATTGTAATAGCACTAATTGTTGAAACCAATCTAACAGTATACGTCGTATCCACATGAGGTATGTTATGTAGGTCTAGGTATCGTAGAAACAGAGATCTCACAGGATTTCATCTAATACATCAACTATTTTCTAATATTGTTGACATTTTTGCACAAGTTGTTCCGTTAGGTCTGGTACTCTTCTCAATCATCATGGACAGGACAGATCGCAACATTAACATCAAAGTAATTAAACAATTAAGACTCATCTATTCAGTACCTATTCCTCTGTCACGGCATGCTGTAGTTCCTACAAGAGACGAATGTCAGTGAGAGTGTCATCCGTCAAAGAATTGTCTGTTCTGGTTGATAAGAAAATTGTTCTAATGGTCCTTGGTGCAGAAGATGCTGACAGTAAGCTCCTGACATAATTGTGGGGATTTCACTAACATAGCAAGGGATAAAACTATTCACGAGCCAGTTATTATATCTGTCATCTGAGCTAAAGGATCCTAGGTTGATCAAATATCCAGAAGTTCCAATAAAAGATCTAAAATTGCTACACAAAACTATTAACACAAGAAACATTCTCTTAGGTTATTTCATCTCATGTATAGCTGCAACATCCCAAACCTGTAGTGTATTTCGAACAACAAGAGCGACACTGCGACATTCAAACAAGTCCCAACATCAGTCATAACGACAAGTTATCTATCTGCTACCGATGCCGTATAAACTTTATGATCAATGTGATGGCATTGGGCATTGGCAGTGAAAATGTCTCAAGTCTTCCAGCATACACGTCCAATATTGCGGTAGGTCTTTGTAAACGACATAATTTGCGTTCCTAAGTGATAGTCGACTGATCATTATGACATACCAGGTCTCAAATAAAGTACAATGAAACCTAGAAATATTATTCTATTTCGTACTCTTCACTTCCATTTTTTATTTCGCTCATTTTTTTCAAAGTCTGTACCTGAAGATGGTAAGGAAGAACTTCCATAGGTATTATTGGTACGTTAGTTACGTACATTTGAAAAAAGAAAGAAAAAAATCGAAATTGGAATAAATTTCGGCAGTATAATCCCCTCACAGAACAAATAAAAGTATTTAACTCTTAACTGTTAAATTATTATTTTTTTTCACTTTTCATTGGTTCAGTACTTCTACCCGAGCATTTTCTTGATGATAATCTGTACTTGTTTTTTTATTCTTTTAATTTTTTCCTCATTTATCTTTTAAATCTTGATTCATAGTTACTTTTCTTCACCAAGAGCAGGTCTCTGCATAAGTGCTCGTATACCTCTTTGATTTCTTCTGTCAAAAGTATTTATTTTCTTACTTGTAAACTGAAGAGACAAAACTTTGTGCTTTTTTATACAAGAGGTTTTTTTTCTTTCTTTTATTATTTTTTGTATTTATTTTGTGTCCGTACACATGTTTTCTTACCTTGATATTGTTTTGTTGTGATAATTATTGTTCACCAGTTCTTTGGTCTTCAAGCTTTAAGTTATATATTGTTGATTGTTTTCTTAACAATTTGTCTGGGGTCTCTATTTCATCATTTATAATAATTTATCTTCTAAGCTTGTTGTATGTAGAGAACTCTTCTTATATCTTATAAGCATTGGTCAGTTAACACTCTTCTTTATTCTTTGAGTTATTTGCTGAAATCATCTAAAGTAAAAATTTCATTCAGAGCTGTATGAAGAGTATAGATTTATTTTTGTCGCTGAAGTTAATACCTTATGTAGTAGGATTATGAGTAATGATTACTTACCTATTTATGCAGCGAAAGAAATCTGTGAAAAGCGTTGTGCTTGTAGTTTCTTTTCGTAGATACTTACTATGTAGGTACTACTGCCTGTATATCATTTACATATACAAATAGTCATCGCATATAATGTGCTTCCTCTATCGATCTTTCCTCCGCTTCTTCTTCCCAACTGCCCACAGAAGGTAGAAACAGTTGAACGTAGGCCATAGCTGTAGATATAGTTACATAAGACCTATAATTAATGTATAAGAACAGAACATATGTATAACCTCAAGCCTACAGTCTATAAATAGATTGTATAACTCTAAATGAGAGAAACATGAAATAGTTGATTCGTTCAATTCAGTCGAGTTTTTGTTATCAAACACGAAAGGTGTCTCAGTTTTGTCCGTTTTCAAGAAATTCAAGGGAAAAAGTGGACACTAATACATCTAAATTCGTTGAAGAACAGTTGAAATCAATAAGCCATCTCAGGAAATAACAGGTAATGTTCTTGTAACTTAAATAATGAACAAACTGCAAAGGAAAGTTGGGTACAGATATTTTGGAGGGAAAAACTGATGCGTAATACATATTTCTGAACACTTATTTCTGTGAATCCAAGTAATACGTTTCATTATTAATTACTTTTTATCATTATTTTATTTCATGCTTAGTTTATGTCACATGGATTTAGAATTTTCTCAGTTACTCAGTTTAGAAGTGTTGGGTGAGGTAACGCAGCTATTACAGACACAACTAGTAACACTAGGTGTTTTCTTGTTTTGTTCCAGGATTTTCAAAGCTTGTGATATTGTTCTCTTCGACTATAACGTTTCCTAGCGTCAAGTCAGCGCCTGTCATGGAGACCAAATTAGATATAGACTGGATCCAATGTCCTTGTGGGAAAGCTCCAATGGTCACTTTCGAAGGAGAAAGTTCAGAGAGTTCGGAAAACTCTTCAGGGTCTTCATCAAAGCAAGCAACCTCCATCAGCAGTAGTGAAGCGAGGGATAGCATCAACAAAATTGTTAACAGTGGGAACATCGCCATCAAATCTGCAGAGATTTTCAAAAATGAATATGTAAGTAATATTTCATTCCATATCTCTATTTATTAAACATAAATATTTTCTAATGTCTGTCCATTTCCATCAAATATGCATGATTTTCAACAAGAAGTTTGTTGAGGTATTCAATGTACAATAAGAGGAACAAGAGAGTATTCACATGGAATTTCCCTGCTGATTGCATTGGTAATGTTAAAGTCATTCGTAGAAACTAGTAACACTTAATAGGAACATGAAAGAACGGAAGATTTCAACAATGGAAAGATTCGAGACTCATGTACTAGTACTACCTAGTTCTTATTATCAGATGAGTTGGAATATTCCGCAAGTAAATTGAAGTTATTAACTTTCTGACGCATGCGTTCAACCTCGGAGAAGTTTTATGGAAAAGTCCGAAACAAAGTGGCTTACTCAGCTTACTATGGAAAAGTCCGAAACAAAGTGGCACATGCAATCTCAGCACGCTTGTTAGCTGGAATAACTGTCAATCCAATTCAGTCAATGTGGTCCATGTTATCATGTAAAGTGATTATAGTTCCTACAAGAGACGAATGTCAGTGAGAGTGTCATCCGTCAAAGAATTGTCTGTTCTGGTTGATAAGAAAATTGTTCTAATGGTCCTTGGTGCAGAAGATGCTGACAGTAAGCTCCTGACATAATTGTGGGGATTTCACTAACATAGCAAGGGATAAAACTATTCACGAGCCAGTTATTATATCTGTCATCTGAGCTAAAGGATCCTAGGTTGATCAAATATCCAGAAGTTCCATTAAGTTCTTCTCTGCTTGTTATTTGTTTTATTCTTCTTTTATGTTGTATACCGTGTAACATTGGAACTTGTACTGTATCATTACTAGTTCACTAATACTTAAGTAACAAGTACCCTATGGTAGAAGAAAGGTGGAGAGACCAATTTCCCAACAGACGCACCAGTTCCGTCATGCAGTAAACAATTATGTCAATGGCAATGATACTTCTTATTGTTTATCTCTTAGTTTTATCATCACCCATACTCAATTCGTTGAATAAGCTCTATTTCAGCTCGGGTGAAATTTGTTATTTCTACTTCTTATTGATGCAGTTCTCCGTATCAGCCCATACTCAATTCGTTGAATAAGCTCTATTTCAGCTCGGGTGAAATTTGTTATTTCTACTTCTTATTGATGCAGTTCGTATCAGAGTACTCAATTCTTTGAATAAGCTCTATTTCAGCTCGGGTGAAATTTATTTCTACTTCTTATTGATGCAGTTCTCCGTATCAGAGTCCCAGGGTTGAATTCACCTTATTGGCTCACTTATGATCAACATCTTTGCTGTTTATTGAGACACCCTGTATACTTACAATATGAAAAATGTCTTCGACATTGTCTTGTATCGGATGAAAAAATGTTCGATTTCTTACCAAGATAATTAAGTATTTAAGGAACATCAACATCTTTGCTGTTTATTGAGACACCCTGTATACTTGCAATATGAAAAATGTCTTCGACATTGTCTTGTATCGGATGAAAAAATGTTCGATTTCTTACCAAGATAATTAAGTATTTAAGGAACATCGGAATGGAGTTATTTGTTTTAATATGAGTAATTACACTGAATGAGCCGATGTGCCCCATAGCCCACGATGTTAATTGCTTCCAGGCCAAAGACCCACCAATTCAATTCAAATGACCAGACTGCCACACAAAAAAACACCAAAAACTTGATTGAGACCCAATACACAAATGTAAACCATGTTTATACTTATAGGTACACTATTCATATAGATATAGAAGCTGCGAGTATTATAGGAAGCAGAGATGTTGGTGGTATGTAATACACAACACCGAAACCTGGGACAAACTGTAAAGGCAGGAAAACTTTCATTCAGGAACTTTGAGCTCTTGTTTACATTTGAAATAGCATTAATTCACAATAATCTATTTCTATTAAACATTTTTCACCTAGGTACCTACATAATATGTATTTGTACAATAAATGTTATGATCTTCATCTACAACACCAAAATCCGAGCTGCTGAAATGAATGAACAAAATATGAACCAAATAGGTAGATATCATTTAGAACAGTTATGTTAATTAACGTCGAGCGAGTCATGTGATTCTGTCGCCACTTTTTATTGATCTCAAAACTGTACATAAATATAACGTACTGATTTGTCATAGAGTTTTGAGGTGTGATTTTGATTTTCCAGTCAGCTTTCATTCAGGAACTTTGAGCTCTTGTTTACATTTGAAATAGCATTAATTCACAATAATCTATTTCTATTAAACATTTTTCACCTACATAATATGTATTTGTACTATAAATGTTATGATCTTCATCTACAACACCAAAATCCGAGCTGCTGAAATGAATGAACAAAATATGAGTAACTTAGTTATATTATGGTAAACCAAAGTATTAGCTAGCACTAATAATAACTATACCATGCCCCCGACATAACAGAAACATTAGGAAATACAACATATTTTACAATCCATGATCTCACATGAGGAGAACGAACAGTTTTTCTTTATATCCAAAGGGAGGGAAGATGCTCAAAATAATGGTTTGAAGGATTTTCAAACTATATTTTAAATCCAATGCGTATCAATGGTAACTAAAATGCTAACCTGTGCATTTTATGAAGCAGTCTACACCAGTTCAACTAAAAACTGATAAGCAATTGTGATAATCAAGTTAAGATCAATAGAAGTAATATTATGACCACCAGACAGCATGACTACATAATATGAAATCTGCAAGTACTGTTATCAATCAGAACAATATAATACTACAGCAAGCATAAACATTGTCTATCTACTCTTATGTACAAGAGGGGAGATCTAATTTCAATATGATTTTCTAGAGAAAAACAACTTGTACCTACATAATTTATAATATCTATTGAGAAAACAATAGGCCAATAGAAAACAGCACACTCTGCTATTATTCACTTGACAAGTGCGCTTGTGAGATAAATAAAACTGCATAGGATACCGTTAGACGAGGAAAACCTTGTTACCTTCAAAAACAATCATCACACTAATTTCTGACATACAGTACCATCTCTGACCGACCACCTATCTATTGAACATTTTAACACATTTTTGATGTTCTTATAGGCGTTCAGTTGTAATGAAAGTTGTAAGCATGGAAGAACAATGAAATTACAATAGCCTGAAGCCACAGTAAACTGACCTTAAAAAGAGGAAGAAGATAGAAGTAAAATTGAATGAGATAGGAACAGTAGTCTTAGCTGAACATAAAACAAGAAAAGGAACAACCATCAATCACCACAGTACGGCTTGACAATACTCACATCCAGATTTACATAATCAATAAAACAGTTACGGAACATTGAAACATTATACTAAACTTGATGGTCTTTGGTGATATCTTCAGACCTCCTGATCATAATTAATAATTAAGCGGACGGACGTCCACATTAGCAGAAACGTGCCGGTCCAAAATACCGGAAACAGACATATCACAGCCCGGATGTTTCTGGTGCTTGCAGTACGAGCATTATCCACATTAGCAGAAACGTGCCGGTCCAAAATACCGGAAACAGACATATCACAGCCCGGATGTTTCTGGTGCTTGCAGTACGAGCATTGTCCACATTAGCAGAAACGTGCGGGTCCAAAATACCGGAAACAGACATATCACAGCCCGGATGTTTCTGGTGCTTGCAGTACGAGCATTCTTTACGCGTCTATAATCTTAACGCCACAGCACTGTGCGCCGTGCGCCATCCGAAATGAAATTCGTGCCTTGTCCTCATATACAGAGTTTATAGGCGTTCAGTTGTAATTAAAGTTGTAAGCATGGAAGAACAATGAAATTACAATAGCCTGAAGCCACAGTAAACTGACCTTAAAAAGAGGAAGAAGATAGAAGTAATATGTCCTCATATACAGAGACCATCTCACATGCGTGAATAATACTCGGAGCAATCCTCATGAGGGACTCCACATGAAGACAATACCTTTAATATACAGAGACCATCTCACATGCGTGAATAATACTCGGAGCAATCCTCATGAGGGACTCCACATGAAGACAATACCTTTAAGTGTCCAAGTATCTCTTGTACATGAATTTAACATTGTGACCCAGTGACCTGCATGATTTTCGCGTTTATTCGGAGATTATCCGTAACAAGGTTTTATGAACGATGCTGTGCAAGCTGCCCGAAATTTGAAACGGTGAAAAAGGAATTCCTGGGAAATTCCCTTCCGTTTTTTGAAGAAAGTGAAAGTGATGGGAAACTTTGAGAAAGACAGAGAGGTAATTTGTGAAAAAGGAATTCCTGGGAAATTCCCTTCCGTTTTTTGAAGAAAGTGAAAGTGATGGGAAACTTTGAGAAAGACAGAGAGGTAATTGGTGAAAAAGGAATTCCTGGGAAATTCCCTTCCATTTTTTGAAGAAAGTGAAAGTGATGGGAAACTTTGAGAAAGACAGAGAGGTAATTTGTCTCATTGAAACAATTACACAGACAAATGGTCGGGATTACTTGTTACGATGTCGTTATGTACCTGATCAAATATTGATGTTCCCAAAATAAGAACTCAAAGTAAACACACTCGATATGAGAAGTGACCTCCTCAAACAATGACAGAGTCTCATCCGCAGGAAATACTTGGAGCTATTAGGTGTGCTCTGTTGACAAGATTCATCAAGAAACTAATTTGGTCCAAGTCTTCGATCTTGTTGAGTCTTTCTCACTGCTAGAGATTTGGAGATGAAGTGATTGTATTAATTTACTAACAAGATAATCCGAAACAGGAATACTTTGTTAAGATGCATACAGTCTGTTGAAGAATTCAAGATAAGTGAAGTCTTGGGAATCACGAAGAAAGTCTGTTGATGCTTACATTGCTAGATACTACAAGAAGATAGGAAAATTGAAGCTATCCATTTTGATCCACGAATTTATTTTTCTTTTTCCACAAACCCCTCGTACTTTCGGTGTGGTTCATTTAACTCAAAGTTAAGTACCAGTGCATAATCATCCAGATAACCATGTTCTTTCAATTAGCTTGAGTTTCAAGCAACGTTGCATTTTATGCTTCTCAATGGATGGCCATGTTGCCATTGTAAAGATAGTGTCGCACATTGGAAGGGATGGTGAATGGCCTCTTTCAATTAGCTTGAGTTTTAAGCAACGTTGCATTTTATGCTTCTCAATGGATGACCATGTTGCCATTGTAAAGATAGTGTCGCACATTGGAAGGGATGGTGAATGGCGATTCCGATTAGAACCGATTCCTTGGAATTCTTCTGGTCAGCCAATGAACTCCAGTTATGTTCAGTTAAATTGTGTATTTGAAAAATGAGTAACAAATGTTCTGTTGGAACTCTTATTGCCTTCCGATATCAAGGTACACTTAGGTGCAATGTAAGCATTATTTGTCTCGTTAAAAAAAAAAGTACAATTTAAACCATGTTTTTTACCTAAACCCGAAGTTTGAGCTAGAGGAATATCAAAATGAGGTACCTGTTTACCTGTTACCCATACATAGATCAAGTGACACGAGCGTTCTTATCAGTTGTTTTTGTAGGTATTAAATTGTAAACAAATAGATTGACAAACAGGTTTTGGAAATAGAAATCGCCACCCTAATCAAAGTAGTGTCAGTTGATTTTATTGTATAAATTTAATATTCATTTCTAGTCTTTGTTTATTAGTTTTTATTTTATAGTAAGCATTATTTGTCTCGTTAAAAAAAAAAGTACAATTTAAACCATGAAATTTACCTAAATCCGAAGTTTGAGCTAGAGGAATATCAAAATGAGGTACCTGTTACCCATAGATCAAGTGACACGAGCGTTCTTATCAGTTGTTTTTGTAGGTATTAAATTGTAAACAAATAGATTGACTCTAATTACCTACATTGCTATCTATTACGAAACCACTTGTCAATTGGGAAGGAACCGATTATTGTTCTATAAGACCTTGGACTTGGAAATTTGATGACTTTGATGGCCCAAACGAAAATGAAAGTGATGAGAAGTAGGCACTCAAACGTAGTGGTTCATTGATGTCATTAGTAGAGAATCGACCATTCTAATTGAAATACACCTGAATTACCCTTTAAAATCTAGTCAAACCCCCACATATCGATTGACCTAAGCAGACACTGGTCTTGAATTTATCATTTGGGGCAGTAAATCGCCCCACATATCGATTGACCTAAGCAGACACTGGTCTTGAATTTATCATTTGGGCAGTAAATCATGAAATCGATAGCTCTTACTGCGGATAGATCGCTGACCTGACTAAATATGTACATACATACGAGTAAGTAGATGAGAAATATGTATTTATAATGTTTTGTAAATTTTACAAAACAGCATTGGAAGCAAAGACGCTACAAACACTGGCAAATCTCCTATTGTACATACATACGAGTAAGTAGATGAGAAATATGTATTTATAATGTTTTGTAAGTTTTACAAAACAGCATTGGAAGCAAAGACGCTACAAACACTGGCAAATCTCCTGATTGTTAATTAACATTTCGTACGGTTGAAATTCACACGCGAAGTTACAACTCTCAGATAAATGATACAGCTCGAGAAAAAATACCTAAATAATATCGCATAAGAGTTACTTATGGGAATGAGTTGAAAAGAAATGAGATTTTTTGCGAGAAAAATGGTGGTGTGTTTGTACGAAAAGTGTACAAAATTAGTGGACGACAAAGCTGTGTGGAAATCTAAGGAAGTACTAGACATCAATGATAATGATGATGATGGCAATAATGAAAGACAAAGTTCCGAGTAAATAATGACAATATTGATCGTGAAATGAATGAAATCCTGAAATCGCTATTTGTTGGTTGAGATAAGAAGAACAAAGCTGAGAAAACTGCAATGAATGATGAGATGGAAGATAATGTTATCTTTACAAAAATTACAAGAATGGAAAATTGAAAAAAAAAAAATAAAAAAATATTGTAATTGAACACCTTGAGCTGAGTAATGCAAAACTACTACACGACGGAAATCTTCTTCCTATAGACAGACAGACAGACAGACTTCTTTTGTCATTTTGATGATTTTGAAATACTGCTTGGTGAGAGTCAAATTAAAAGCGAAACATGTCAATCCTTTTGCCATTATAATAAGAGTTTTGAAGCTGTTTCCCCTACCCCCTGTATGATGTCAGTGTTGACCTTTGCGACATTTAGACTGAAAGTCAGCAGACCATTACTCATTAGTCATTAGTTAGTTCTCATGTTTTCCAAATATCAAAAGTTCAAAAGACAATGATTCTTACATTACGAGGGTTGTTGACTCCAAAAAAACTGTAACCTATTACAGTATTACACATCAGAATCTCATTTTCGAGAATGAGTTTTTTTAGCTTTTATTACCTTTTTCATGATTGGTAACATTTCAATTCCTCGTGTCGAGAATGTTCAGTGACATCTACTTGCATTATAACATGAGGAAAGGAAAAGCTGTTGAGATAGTGATACTATCCGAGTTTCATTCCAAAGAGTCTAGGAGAAACAGTATTTCCACATGAACCGTAAGAGACACCTTAGAATAGAAACGGTATTGAAGAATGTTCAGTGACATCTACTTGCATTATAACATGAGGAAAGGAAAAGCTGTTGAGATAGTGATAGGTACTATCCGAGTTTCATTCCAAAGAGTCTAGGAGAAACAGTATTTCCACATGAACCGTAAGAGACACCTTAGAATAGAAACGGTATTGGTATATTATCTGAGAGGCTATCACCAATTTGAAACCCAATACCTTCCATCACAACAAAGTACAATAGTCTTGCTGATGATATTCAATAAATAGAGATATGGAACGAAATATTACTTACATATTCATTTTTGAAAATCTCTGCAGATTTGATGGCGATGTTCCCACTGTTAACAATTTTGTTGATGCTATCCCTCGCTTCACTACTGCTGATGGAGGTTGCTTGCTTTGATGAAGACCCTGAAGAGTTTTCCGAACTCTCTGAACTTTCTCCTTCGAAAGTGACCATTGGAGCTTTCCCACAAGGACATTGGATCCAGTCTATATCTAATTTGGTCTCCATGACAGGCGCTGACTTGACGCTAGGAAACGTTATAGTCGAAGAGAACAATATCACAAGCTTTGAAAATCCTGGAACAAAACAAGAAAACACCTAGTGTTACTAGTTGTGTCTGTAATATTTTCTAATGTCTGTCCATTTCCATCAAATATGCATGATTTTCAACAAGAAGTTTGTTGAGGTATTCAATGTACAATAAGAGGAACAAGAGAGTATTCACATGGAATTTCCCTGCTGATTGCATTGGTAATGTTAAAGTCATTCGTAGAGGTACGAGTATAGATGTGCACTCATTCTTAACAGTAAAGAAGTCAATAAACCATTTTTGAATTCATTAGAACAAAGACTTCATCTCTAGAAAAATTCTAAATCCATGTGACATAAACTAAGCATGAAATAAAATAATGATAAAAAGTAATTAATAATGAAACGTATTACTTTTCTAATGTCTGTCCATTTCCATCAAATATGCATGATTTTCAACAAGAAGTTTGTTGAGGTATTCAATGTACAATAAGAGGAACAAGAGAGTATTCACATGGAATTTCCCTGCTGATTGCATTGGTAATGTTAAAGTCATTCGTAGAAACTAGTAACACTCAATAGGAACATGAAAGAACGGAAGATTTCAACAATGGAAAGATTCGAGACTCATGTACTAGTACTACTCGTAGTTCTTCAGATGAGTTGGAATATTCCGCAAGTAAATTGAAGTTATTAACTTTCTGACGCATGCGTTCAACCTCGGAGAAGTTTTATGGAAAAGTCCGAAACAAAGTGGCTTACTCAGAGCACATGCACATCTCTAGACGCATAGGAATATATCCAACACATAATAATTCAAATAAAAACACAAATACACACTTGTTAAACTGACTGATATTCATCGGGTACGGTTTGGTCTTCAGACAAGTTAAACCCAAGTTCAGTCACAAGACCGTATCTCCCATTGGCCAATGGCCACCCTAGTTGATAGAGCAAACCTCAGTCCAGTAGTAGTAACTGGACAATTTTTTTTCTTCTTCTTTCTTTCAAGTTTGTTTCAATGTGAAAATAAACTCATTTTTGCGCTTGTGAGTTTTTTTTTCCATTAAGTGTTTCAGGCCGATTTAATGCAAACGTCCTACGAAGTGCAGATGAAGGATTTCCTTGGGCCAGTAGTTTGGCTAAAGGATGCCATGGACAGTTTGAACAAACTGAAAGAGTCTTCCAGTGAGGTAAGTGTCAGAACATTCATTATTCAGAACATGGCGTGTCCTATGACCGCGTAGTTCATTCTAATTGAAGTCAGGTTTGAAAAAGTAATGTTAACACATATCGCACCAGACGGAATCTTTTTTCCCACAGGAGAAAGACTGATAATTTTTAAGCAATGAGTCACTCACCAGTCATGTGAGTGCAGATTAGAACAGTAATAATTAATAGAAGCATGTGGCGGACTGCCACTAAACTTCATATTAGCATCTCTGTGACTAACACGAGTGATTGACATTCACTCGACGTATCTGGGACAATGTCTTCGCACTCGTAGAGAGGTAGCGCTTCAAATTTGTATTTCATAAAAACTTACGATGTCCAAGATAGTGCTAATATTTGCGAACATTGATTCCAATAATGTCATGTGGGTATTCTTTTAGACATTGTATAGGATTTTAATATCTTACGTGCGTTGGGTAGGTGAAGTTATAATCCATTCATGAATAGGTTCTGTCACCAGTAAGAAGGTCTTTAAACTGCATGACTCTAATGTGATTTGAAAATGAGTTTTATGACTTTTATACTAACTGCTATACTTTTCATTTGTTCTGTTAAAGGTGGAAAAGATCAGATTCGCCTATGAAATCATGCAGCAATACGCACATGGTATTGAGTATATCATTCAAGATCAAATTGCAATGGGCAACAAAGATTTCCTCGACAAATTTCTCAACGTGAGGATGTCTTTGAAAGCGGTAAGTTTGAATTCTACTTTCTAACGTTGTGAACCATCCAAATATCTTACATAGGTTATGGAGCCTTTTCGCTACAAAATGGCAAACTCTGAGAATCACTTTCTTCAAGAGAAAGTAGGATTAGGGTTTTCAGGATAATTATTATAAGATCCACTTGTTGAAAGCGGGACATCACAAAGATTCGAATCTTGAACAATAGGATTTTCTTTCACACTTTTATCAATGAACAGATTCATATGCTTCCCGATAAATTGGGATTTTGACGGTTTGGGAACTTCATAGTCGTAGTTAGAAAGGGGAAAATTAAGCACAAATCAGAGGATTTCTTCCACTTTTTTTTTAAGAGGTTTGACAGAGGAAACTATAACTGCTATGGTCTTATCGTCCCGAAATCGAAGAGAGAAGGAAGACAGGATAGAAGAAAGCCAGCCGTTCCGAGAACAGTCTTATCGTCCCGAAATCGAAGAGAGAAGGAAGACAGGATAGGAGGAAAGCCAGCCGTTCCGAGAACGAACATTATCCCAGTATAAAATCCGCCCCGGGCGGGAATCGAACCCGCGGCCTAGCACTTAAAGGCACACGCACTACCAACTAAGCTAACTAGGCTGGCACAATTTCTTCCATTGATGAATGTAGAAATTTGTTTTGACAAAAGAAGAAAATTATAGCTATAGTTCAATATGGACTTTAACAGCATACAGCATTACAGAAATCTACTTAGAAGGAAATTTTTGAGCTAGCATATCTTGAGATCTTGAGAAAAGAAGGTTCTCAGAGGTTTTGCGACTTCTTGACTTCTTCTCTAGTTTTATTTTACGTTAACCCATACGACGCGACACTACGCGACGTTATCATGGATATTATAACGGCTGACGATTTGGAGGAGGAGGAGGACATGTGAGGACGAGTACCTCGCAGGCTTGCACCGTTTTGCGTCAGTCGCTATCTAATCAATGACGTACAGTCTAAACATAGTATGGAGCCTTTTCGCTACGAAATGGCAAACTCTGAGAATCACTTTCTTCAAGAGAAAGTAGGGTTTTCAGGATAACAGTTACAAATGTTCTCACCATTAAAACATAAATGGTCTCATCACTTCCATGAAACTAAAAAGTAGTAGTAGTAGTAGTAGTAGTAGTAGTAGTAGTAGTAGTAGTAGTAGTAGTAGTAGTAGTAGTAGTAGTAGTATGTAGTAGTAGTAGTAGTAGTAGTAGTAGTAGTAGTAGTAGTAGTAGTAGTAGTAGTAGTAGTAGTAGTAGGAGTAGTAAGAATTTATTTGTATTTAATGTTCAGTACATATCTTACATAGGTTATGGAGCCTTTTCGCTACGAAATGGCAAACTCTGAGAATCACTTTCTTCAAGAGAAAGTAGGGTTTTCAGGATAATTATTAGAAGATCCACTTGTTGAAAGCGGGACATCACAAAGATTCGAATCTTGAACAATAGGATTTTCTTTCACACTTTTATCAATGAACAGATTCCTCTGAATGAAATAGTTTTTGTTGTCAGTTTCTATTTGAATGAATGATCTTAGTATCTGAATGAATGATCTTACAATGACTGCTTCATTGGCTCTGTTTATTTTGACACCTCATTATAAAATTTAGACACAAGATGTTTGTTGTTTGGTTCATTCATTTCTAACGCATGACTACAATTGGCATCGCTGTCACTAGTTGTTTGTTTGGACTACTCGGCGTCTAAAAGATTCACAATGTCCAATTTTACTCGAAAATGTCTTCAGGAGATGTTTATAGTGCTACTTATGTTTAGTTACCCTTTTGTCCATTTCTCGCATGTCAGATGTTACTATCAGTAGACGAAACGGGCGACAAAATCATACAAATGGTTCTTCTTTTTTTTTTTCTTCTTCTCCCTCTTCTTCTTTTTCTTGTTCTTCTTCTGCTCCTCCTCTTTCTCCTTCTTCTTTCCTTTTGTTCTTCTTTCCTTCCTTCTTTCCTCTTCTTTTTTTTCCTTTTCAGCCCGTCCCTCCTTTAATATTACGATACCTAGTAATAAAAAAAGGTATAAGGGACGGGCTATTGTATTCGCTTCGGTGTCATCTGTCTGTCTGTCCCTACAGAAGGACTTATGGGTGACTTAAATATTGAAAAGGAATAAAGGGAGAGCGGGGTCTAGTCTTCATTTTAAATCATTACATGAAAGTAAAATAAAAAAATCAATTCAATATTAATAATAAACTGAATATTAAACAAATTATGTACGTACCTACATAGGTACTGATTTTCTTTAACCACGATCGAATAAACTACGGGCTAAAAAATTCCCGGAGGGACGGGCCCAGCTTGTTGGAAAGTTGAAACATATCCATTTCATAAGTCACCACAAAGTCCGTTTTCCAACTCAGTTTTCCAAATTTCAACCCTTGCTTTTCCATGTTTCTGATTTCAGGTGCTCTGTGAAACGCACTGGGTGATGACCAACGAGTTGGGTATTCAGCCGCAGGAGACCAAATCTCCGATCACGCACATCCCCATCTCTCGCAACGGGTCGGAACGGGCGATGGATGACTGGATCATCTATCACAACTCAACGGGCGACAAAAGCCTACAAATATTTCTTCTTCTTCTTCTTCTCCTTCTTCTCCTCCTCCTTCTTCTCCTCCTTCCTTTTTCTTTCCTCTTCTTTTTACTTTTTTAGAAAGTTGAAACATGTCTCATAAGTCACCATGTAGTCCGTTTTTGGCAATATTTTCAACCCTTGCTTTTCGATGTTCTGATTTCAGGTGCTCTGCGAAACGCACTGGGTGATGACCAACGAGCTGGGCATTCAGCCACAGGAGACCAAATCTCCGATCACGCACATCCCCATCTCTCGCAACGGGTCGGAACGGGCGATGGATGACTGGATCATCTATCACAACTACATTACCGTCATGAATGAGATTGTCAAGGAGCTGCAGAAACTGTGCGCGTCCAACGAGAAGATGATTTGATTCATGTCACTCCTACGGTAAGTGTTGACTCTTTGACGCTACAAAGATCCTTGGTAAACTCCTTTTGAAGAAGACGCTCTTTAAAGGCCTAAAGTGAGAGAAGGGATTAGTGGATGGAATAGCCTCATCAGTTATATATTATTATCCCTTTTAACTTGTTCTTTCACAAGAAACTTCCTTGTTAGGATTTCCGGGTCATCTAATAGCTTACTCATTCCTAGTTCAAAGTTGATTATAAAAGTGTGTCCAAACATAGTCGACAATTGATCGACGGGGTGAATATATGTTTTCGAGGCAGTGTGGACGGTTCAGTCGACATCGATGGCCGGTCGACTAGGTGTGAAAACACATTAAGAGTAACAAACGACAAGCGCCAGTAACATTTTGTCTAATTTCGTTCAATTGAAAATTATTCTTTTACTATACATATTTGATGACTAATTGCAATTGTTTTCTTTCTCTGTTTCAGATTCATGATCTTCAGAAGACTGAACTAGACTGACTGTCAATTTTGTCAAATGAAATTACTTGGATCTTTCTATTTAATTCTAGGTGATTTAGTGAGTATCTTAAAAGAATTAGATAATTTACGAGTACTGTTGAATTATATTCTCGAGTCATGCGAATTATAAATACATTTCGTCAATTTTATTAAATACTGTCTGATGACGCAAGGATATCGGATAAAATAAATAAATAAATAAAAATTACTAGGACATAAAAATATGAACAAAATGATAAGAGTGTTATGAGCAAATGTTATTTACAAACAAAACAATCATGGCTAAGTTTCAAAAATTGAGACAAAACATAAACAACAAATAAAATAAATATCAAGTACACATGAGTTGATTTAACCAAGTTCAAAGAGAAACGATGATTCGATGGGCGTGTTCTCTTTTAGTCTAGTTCAGTCTTCTGAAGATCATGAATCTGAAACAGAGGAAGAAAACAATAAAATTGCAATGAGTCATCAAATATAGTAAATAAATAACTTTCAATTGAACGAAATTGGACAAAATGTTACTGGCGCTTGTCGTTTGTTACTCTTAATGTGTTTTCACACCTAGTCGACCGGCCATCGATGTCGACTGAACCGTCCACACTGCCTCGAAAACATATATTCACCCCGTCGATCGATTGTCGACCATGTTTGGACACACCTTTATAATCAACTTTGAACTAGGAATGAGTAAGCTATTAGATGACCCGGAAGTCCTGACAAGGAAGTTCCTTGTGAAAGAACAAGTTAAAAGGGATAATAATTATTACTGATGAAGCTATTCCACCCACTAATCCCTTCTTTCGACTTTCAATTGAACGAAATTAGACAAAATGTTACTGGCGCTTGTCGTTTGTTACTCTTAATGTGTTTTCACACCTACGACCGGCCATAGATGTCGACTGAACCGTCCACACTGCCTCGAAAACATATATTCACCCCATCGATCGATTGTCGACTATGTTTGGATACACTTTTATAATCAACTTTGAACTAGGAATGAGTAAGCTATTAGATGACCCGGAAATCCTGACAAGGAAGATTCTTGTGAAAGAACAAGTTAAAAGGGATAATAATTATAACTGATGAAGCTATATTCCACCCACTAATCCCTTCTTTCACTTTAGGCCTTTAAAGAGTCTTCTTCAAAAGGAGTTTACCAAGGATCTTTATAGCGTCAAAGAGTCAACACTTACCGTAGGAGTGACATGAATCAAATCATCTTCTCGTTGGACGCGCACAGTTTCTGCAGCTCCTTGACAACGCCGCAATTCACACTTCTCTCACGGGCTTCAAAAATTGTCAAACATTATGACTTTTTCTACGTGTGAAGTGTAAAAAGTGAGAGGACTGAATAGAGGCCCTTCAGGAATATCCCTCGATTATGTAGTATAAGACAAAAGTACATATTATAAATAAGTAATACTTCTGAAGCTGTGTCCACACATAGTCGACGCCGTCAATTAATCATCGATCTTAAGAAAGATTAAGAAAGTCAGCTTGGAACGATGTCCCATTTTACTCATAACATAGGGAAATATTAACACCGGATTAGGGGAACGTGCCTAAATAAAGGACCCCGGGACCGACCAGGCTCGCGCACTGAAAAGCTTGTCCGAAGTTTTATTTATCGTCCTGTGTAGTACTCGGCGTGTGAATCGCCTTACTTCCTGTCCATTATTGTTTGGGTGACGCACGTGACCACGAATATGATTACAACTTTGGCCTACAGAGTGCCCCTGGTCGATATTTGGTTCCCTCGCCTTCCCAATCCCTAAGGTACCCAATTGATCTTCGGGACTCGGACATTTCCGCTAGGTAGCGGGTTCGATTCCCGCAATCGATAAAAAATGAGGAGGAAAATGAAAGCCCAACACAAACTTAATCACACGGAAGGGTTGTCACATTTACATGGCAATTGCTAAAAGAAGAAAGTGGAGATTTCGAGACAAATTTTTGAAGAGGTTTGATAGAGGGACCTCTAATTTCCAAGGTCTTATCGTCCCAAAATCGAAGAGAGAAGGAAGACAGGATAGGAGAATGCCAGCCGTTCCGCGAACGAACCTTATCCGTTCAGGATAAAACCCACCCCGGGCGGGAATCGAACCCGCGGCCTAGCCATCTTCGGGACTCGGACATTTCCGCTAGGTAGCGGGTTCAATTCCCGCGATCGATAAAAAATGAAAGCCCAACACAAACTTAATCACACGGAAGGGTTGTCACATTTACATGGCAATTGCTAAAAGAAGAAAGTTGAAGAGGTTTGATAGAGGGACCTCTAATTTCCAAGGTCTTATCGTCCCAAAATCGAAGAGAGAAGGAAGACAGGATAGGAGAATGCGCGGCCTAGCGCTTACAAAGTAGACGCGCTACCCTCCGATCTAACTAGGCTGGCCTGATACACTTTGGTTTGTAATTTCACCTTCACGTACCCAAATCACGTCAGAAAGTAAGCAATCCTCCTTTTGATCAATTACCATCCAGTATAAGGTCACAAGTTTTTGATCTAAATATCCGATTCCTTGACCATACTCCACACAAGAATCCTTGAGAAGTTTCAGCCTTAACTTGTCAAACGGAATTCTAACTGTCTTCATGAAAAGGGGAAAATGGATGCTTCCCGATAAATTGGAATTTTGAGGGTTTGGGAACTTCATACTCGTAGTTAGAAAGGGAACTGTAACTGCTATGGTCTTATCGTCCCGAAATCAAAGAGAGAAGGAAGACAGGATAGGAGAAAGCCAGCCGTTCCGAGAAGCTTTGTTTATTTTGACACCTCATTATAAAATTTAGACACAAGATGTTTGTTGTTTGGTTCATTCATTGCTAACGCATGACTACAATTGGCATCGCTGTCACCAGTTGTTTGTTTGGACTATTTGGCGTCTCGGAGATTCACAATGTCCAATTCTACCCTCTGTTTATTTTGACACCTCATTATAAAATTTAGACACAAGATGTTTGTTGTTTGGTTCATTCATTTCTAACGCATGACTACAATTGGCATCGCTGTCACCAGTTGTTTGTTTGGACTATTTGGCGTCTCGGAGATTCACAATGTCCAATTCTACTCGAAAATATCTTGAGGAGATGTTTATAGTGCTACTTATGTTTAGGTACCCTTTTGTCCATTTCTCGCATGTCAGATGTTACTATCAGTAGACGTAACGGGCGACAAAATCCTACAAATATTTCTTCTTCTTCTTCTCCTCCTTCTTCTCCTCCTTCCTTTTTTCCTACAAATATTTCTTCTTCTTCTTCTTCTTCTTCTTCTTCTTCTTCTTCTTCTTCTTCTCCTCCTCCTTCTTCTTCTCCTCCTTCTTCTCCTCCTTCCCTTAGTGGACGACAAAGCTGCGTGGAAATCTAAGGAAGTACTAGACATCAATGATAATAATGATGATGGCAATAATGAAAGACAAAGTTCCGAGTAAATAGTGACAATATTGATCGTGAAATGAATGAAATCCTGAAATCGCTATTTGTTTTGTGTCAAGAATATTGTTCTCTAATCCCTTAAGAAATGAAATGGTTGTTCAACTATTTAGGTTCGGTTGTTCATCACTGATAAAGATCAACTCTTCTTCAAAAGCATGCAAGTAACCTACCGAAAAAAACGCTGACAATGGGTCCCCAGCCTTGATGTATGTGCAAATATATCAACATGGGTTTTGACACATTTTCTGAAGATAATAATAAACGCTGACAATGGGTCCCCAGCCTTGATGTATGTGCAAATATATCAACATGGGTTTTGACACATTTTCTGAAGATAATAATACCTATGAGTTGATGTTTCAAAATTTCTTCAGATACCTACCTAGATACTTGTAATATGGGGGAAAGGGAATACCCTCCATATAGATCTCTGATTTATCCAATAAATTTATTAATTCAGTTGAATTTTGTTCTGAAGGAATACAAAATTTGTTTCAGTTTTAAGTTTACGAGATCTTTGAGTATTGACAAATTTGGACAGAAAGTCTTCTTTTAGACTTTGAAATTTCAAGTAAGGTTCTGAGAAGTACGATGAACATTTTCTAGAGCATATCAAGAAACATCGGATTTTCAAATTGCACATAATCATGTAACTATACCTATATTAGCATCTGCAAGTTCTTAATTTTCTTCGACGAAATCCCAAGCAGGTACATTCCGCCGAAATTATAATTTCAAGTTCAACAAGAAGTATAAGAAAGAGGCATTTTTCATTTAAGGACCCTTTTCCTTAAAATCGGTCCTGACGTTTCTTTTCGGTCTTTTACCATTAATTTTAAATATTAGTAACAAGCCATAATATATGAGGTATACTCTCCGTCTCACTTCATCTCCCATAACTGGTGGGCTTTCTTTCTCTCTCTATTTGTTAAAGATATTGTAATTTAATTACACTCATAATAGGTATTAATTATTATTTTGTGATATTTCTTTAGTTAATTTTTCAATATTTATTTGTACAGTCTCCTGTTTTCTCTTTCTCCTTCTAAATAATTTATTTCCTATGTGTATCATATTGTCTTTTTATTTGAAAATGCAAAGAAAATATTTATGATTAAATGAAGAAATTATCAATGTTGAATTTTGAAAGATAAGTTATAAAATGAATGAAATACATAGTTAATTTATGTAGTTATATAAATACTAAACTGCTCTTGTGTTTTTATTTCGGCTTACCTATTCAATTTTTAGGCGAATTCCCTTTAGGGATGAGCTATTCATATTCAGGCAAAGTCACTTCGGGTCGGGGTTGATTTTTTTGGGATTTTTTTCCCTCTAAAATTTCTGCATTATATCTTCAAAAATGTTCAATTCTTTGTGTTTACAAAGTTGTCTCCACGAACTTTGACCCAAATCTCGAATATGATGAAGATCTTGCACAGTCTCATGTGTCTGGTGGCCTCATGACAATGAAGTCAACACGTTGGAGAAGAACAATATAAATTATTTATTATTGAACTTGGAATATTGTCCATGAGTTGAAAGTGTCCCATTCCTTACCTCTTCAAGTACAGTATATCAAATGGGCCCACTCTCTTCTGGACTTCTCAATTCGCACTAGAGATAATAATATGTAAAGAGTCAAAGAGTGAATTAGTTATAATAACAGGACTACCTACTTTTTTAATGGACTACTCAGTCAATAAGATCCTAGAACATGTAACTCATGGACTGAGTAGTCCATTGAAAAGAGTAGTTCCTTCGCACTAGAGATACCTATGGAAAGACTGAGTGGCGAGAGTGTTGACTCCCTCATCATCTATCTGAAAGCTATCAAGCTGTACAACATGATCTAATTCACCTGTGGAGTAGAAAAAAAATTAACCACTGTCTTCTAGACTTCTCATTTCACACTAAAGAGATATGTAAAGAGTTGAGTTTTTTTTATAACAGAACTAGCTACCTATTTTTTTAATGGACTTCTCAGTCAATAAGATCCTAGAACATGTAACTCATGGACTGAGTAGTCCATTGAAAAGAGTAGTTCTTTTTTACAACTCGCTCACTCTTTACGCAAATACACAGCTTTATTCCGAACGCCGCAATTCACACTTCTCTCACGGGCTTCAAAAATTGTCAAACATTATGACTTTTCTACGTGTGAAGTGTAAAAAGTAAGAAGACCAAATAGAGGCCCTTCAGGAATATCCCTCGATATTTAGTACCTATAAGACAAAAGTACATATTATGTATAAGTATAATACTTCTAAAGCTGTGTCCACACATAGTCGACGCCGTCAATTAATCATCGATGGACGGCGTCGACTATGTGTGGACACAGGATTGACATTTCCAAACCCAAATTCTTTTAACCTAGACGAATTTTTCAAACACAGCGTTTATGTTATGCATAATTTTCCAAAATTTCACGACTGAAGTCAGACCCAATACAACAGGTTTTGGTAATAGAAATCACCACCCTAATCAAAGTAGTGTCAGTTGATTTTATTGTATAAATTTAATATTCATTTCTAGTCTTTGTTTATTAGTTTTTATTTTATAGGTATATTTAATTTTATTGATTCCTAACGCTGAAATTCAGTTTCATCTAAGCTTTCTGAAAACATTTTAACTCACATGTTTCACTATAATTACTAATATGGTACTCAAGTACCTCTTAATGATTATTTTGTCTCTGTCTATAAAATGCAATTTTCAACAACAATACGCTTTTCCCTTTATTACTCATATTAACCCCTTTAGATCTAGTGTGTCTGAGGAAATCATGATTTAAAAGTACCAAAAATCAATTTTATTGATTCTTACTGTTGGATGGAAGAAACAAGAAGAGTACCGAGAATAGTAAGAAAGAGAGGGATGAAAAGGAAGTTTAAAGAAAACAGATCTCAAGGGGTTAATTTCATATTTTTCTACTCTGTTTAACTCTATTACACTCTGTGCATATCTTTTGTTGTTATACAAACGTTTGTGTGAACAAAAATATAGAAGTTCTTCTCTTTTCTAACATTCTTTTCTCTCGTTCTTCTTTTATTTATTTTCGTTTGTCATTTATTTTGGATCCCCATCAAAACCCCAGGTATCCTCAAGAGCCTAACGCCCTTTCATCGCACAGTTTTTATTTGTAATTATAAAATTATTATACGATGCACAAGCGTCCGAGCCAGGACTGGGTTCAGCTTGCTTTTATGGTCGAGAAATCCCTGTTGATATTTTCATTTTCCCCCTTTTCTTAGCATATGAGTTGATGTTTCAAAATTTCTTCAGATACCTACCTAGATACTTGTAATATGGGGGAAAGGGAATACCCTCCACAGATCTCTGATTTATCAAATAAATTTATTAATTGAGTTGAATTTTGTTCTGAAGGAATACAAAATTTGTTTCAGTTTTATGTTTACGAGATCGTTGAGTATTGACAAATTTGGACAGAAAGTCTTCTTTTAGACTTTGAAATTTCAAGTAAGGTTCTGAGAAGTACGATGAACATTTTCTATGAGTTGATGTTTCAAAATTTCTTCAGATACCTACCTAGATACTTGTACTTATTGACATGGGGGAAAGGGAATACCCTCCACAGATCTCTGATTTATCAAATAAACTTATTAATTGAGTTGAATTTTGTTCTGAAAATTTGTTTCAGTTTTATGTTTACGAGATCTTTGAGTGTAGACATGAGTGTAGACAAATTTGGACAGAAAGTCTTCTTTTAGACTTTGAAATTTCAAGTAAGGTTCTGAGAAGTACGATGAACATTTTCTAGAGCATATCAAGAAACATCGGATTTTCAAATTGCACATAATCATGTAACTCTATATTAGCATCTCCAAGTTCTTCATTTTCTTCGACGAAATCCCAAGCAGGTAGATTCCACCGAAATTATAATTTCAAGTTCAACAAGAAGTATAAGAAAGAAGCATTTTTTCATTTAAGGACCCATTTCCTTAAAATCGGTCCTGACGTTCTTTTCGGTCTTTTACCATTAATTTTAAATATTAGTAACAAGCCATCAAATTGCACATAATCATGTAACTATACATTAGCATCTCCAAGTTCTTCATTTTCTTCGACGAAATCCCAACTAGGTACATTCCGCCGAAATTATAATTTCAAGTTCAACAAGAAGTATAAGAAAGAGGCATTTTTCATTTAAGGACCCATTTCCTTAAAATCGGTCCTGACGTTTCTTTTCGGTCTTTTACCATTAATTTTAAATATTAGTAACAAGCCATTATATATGAGGTATACTCTCCGTCTCACTTCATCTCCCATAACTGGTGGGCTTTCTTTCTCTCTCTATTTGTTAAAGATATTGTAATTTACTATATTAGGTCTTCAAATAAGTTGTCATATTGAGCAAACTTTTACAAAAATGTCCACCTCGAAATAACGCTAGTAAAAAAAATTGTCGCTGATGGGATCGAACTCCAGTCCCCAGATTACAACTCCAACGTTCTACTTCTGAATTTTCTTTTCTCTATTTGGGAACAAAACAGAATGGGCAGATTGTATTGATCGGTAAAACTAAAAAGACAACAAGCAAGATAATAATAAACTTAAACACAATAATAATTAATGAATGTTATGTGAATCACATACGTATCTATATTCCCAGTGGTCACTCCAATGGCCTTCCAATAGAAATATGAAAGAAAGGGGTCAGCTTGATCCTATTTTGAAGAAAATAACGCTCTGTTTGTCTCTGTTTCCATTTCTTGGGCATAAAGAATAGTGAATATTGTGTTTGTAGCTATAACTTGCCAAAATGACAACGAGATTAATGATGTCAGTATTATTGTATTTTATTGTCAGGTGAATTGAAGAAAATAACGCTCTGTTTGTCTCTGTTTCCATTTTTTGGGCATAAAGAATCGTGAATATTGTGTTTGTAGCTATAACTTGCCAAAATGACAACGAGATTAATGATGTCAGTATTATTGTATTTTATTGTCAGGTGAATTTGAAGAAAATAACGCTCTGTTTGTCTCTGTTTCCATTTTTTTGGCATAAAGAATAGTGAATATTGTGTTTGTATCTATAACTTGCCAAAATGACAACGAGATTAATGATGTCAGTATTATTGTATTTTATTGTCAGGTGAATTCGCAAAAGTCAAAATAGTTATGAGGGTTTTCTTCCTTGACAGTCATTTCCGGTGTCAATTTTCCTCTTGAAAAGCTTTTTTTTTATTAGTATTCAACATGATTTCTTTCTGCTCTTCCGAGTATATTTTGTTGAGATGAAAGCTCAAGATCACCAAATTCGCTTTCTTGGTAAATAGGCACAATATATTACTAATTATTTCTAACGAAATAGTAGGTATAAAAGCTAGAACTCAAACCTTTTGTAGTGCACCAACTAAGTTTCTTTTTTCAACTTTATGAACTTTGTTTAAAATATCTTCACAGGGACATGAATAATTTCGTCCACCCAAATTTAAACACCTCATTAGTATTCAACATAATTTCTTTCTGCTCTTCCGAGTATAGTTTGTTGAGATGAAAGCTCAAGGTTTATCACCAAATTCGCTTTCTTGGTAAATAGGCACAATATAATTATTAATTATTTTTAACGAAATAGTAGGTATAAAAGCTAGAACTCAAACCTTTTGCAGTGAACCACCTAATTTCCTTTTTTTTAACTTTATGAACTTTGTTTTAAATATCTTCACAGGGACATGAATAATTTCGTCCACCCAAATTTAAACACCTATAAATAACCTATTCTAGAAGCAAGATAAGCAAGGTAAGTGAAGCCGGTGCAAATGAATTAGTGACAGCTTCTGTGGAGTTTGGAAATCAATTGCTTCGGGTCCTCAAACAATGACGTTATATGATTTGCACCACCCACCACGACACTTCCAACAATATCTCGAGACACACCAGTGCTGACATAAATTCGTCTCACCTAATTAAAACTGAAAATAGATCGTTTTCTCTTGAAAGCATTTGAAACTGAAAGGCTCGAAGGAAAAATAAAAATGAAGAAGTGAGACTAATTGAGAACAATATGCCCCCGTTCCTGTTTATATGGTTCACTTGTGAATCATTCAATTATCTAGGGCTCTCAATTAGAAAAGAAAAGGGACTCTAAATATTTTACAAACCTTTAGGATGTTTTATGTTGGGACTACTCAAATATTTGGATTCACGCCTCCGCCTCTTGTTATTCATAGGTGTAATTTTTAACACTTGACTAGATCTTTGAGGTTTGAGCTACTTATTCCTCGGCTGATCCTTTGGCCGTTCGGAACTTTTCATTCTGATCTCAAGAAGAGGGCGAAAGTGTGCACCTTCTTCTGTGAATGATTCTAGTCACACTGTCATTCAAATCCGGAAATAATCGGAAACGTGTTTTGGGACATAGGAAAGAAACCTATTCCTCGGCTGATCCTTTGGCCGTTCGGAACTTTTCATTCTGATCTCAAGAAGAGGGCGAAAGTATGCACCTTCTTCTGTGAATGATTCTAGTCACACTGTCATTCAAATCCGGAAATAATCGGAAACGTGTTTTGGGACATAGGAAAGAAACTAGAATAGAATATACCTTGTTTATCCTGCTTGAATGAGACTAAAAAGTCCCTTTACCCCAGCAGTCTAAACAAGGTCTCTTTTATTTTATGGGTTTAATAACATAACATAATAACAAGCTGGTGCTAGAAACTAGTGGTAAATCTAAATATTCGCGAGAGACTCAAGATCGGAGCGCCATCCGGATTTCATTCATTTGCGAACTAAATGAGTTCTAATAACATAACATAATAACAAGCTGGCGGTAGAAACTAGTGGTAAATCTAAATATTCGCGAGAGACTCAAGATCGGAGCGCCATCCGGATTTCATTCATTTTTATTTTATGGGTTTATTTAATCAAATAACAAGCTGGCGGTAGAAACTAGTGGTAAATCTAAATATTCGCGAGAGACTCAAGATCGGAGCGCCATCCGGATTTCATTCATTTGCGAACTAAATGAGTTGGAATAGAGATGTCTTGTGTAGAGCCATCAGCAGAAGCCACAAACCTGTCCAAGGTCAGAGCTTAGAGCCTGATGGTGGCCAGATCGATCTATCGAGGATGCCAATCTCGATACAATACTGACCACCCGGTGTCACACGGGAGTTTTGTGTTTTAATTGAAACAGCGGCTCTTGATTGAGATTATGTGTTTGAAACAGTCAAAAGAAAAATTGAGAAGGGGAAATTTTCAAATTTTCGTGATGACTTATTGAATCTTTTCTCAGAAGCTGCATAATAGATCTGAAATTGTTGTTTTTTTGGCTTTATTTGGCAGGATTCTCTCATAGTGAGCTCTTCCACCCAACCGGAGCTCTTCAATCCAAGTTTTAAAAAAAGAGGTTTGTTTGATGGAGGGAACTGTAACTACTAGGGTCTTATGGTCCCGAAATCGAAAAGGAAGACAGGATAGGAGAAAGCCAGCCGTTCTTAGAACGAATCTCCTTTTGAAACAGTGAAAGTACCTAAATTGAGGAGGGGAAATTTTCGTGATGACCCATTGAATCTTTTCTCAGAAGTTCAATTTTCTTCCATTGATGAACGTAGAAATTTGTTTTGACAAAAGAAGAAAATTATAGCTAATAGTTCAATATGGACCTTAACAGCATACAGCTTTACAGAAATCTACTTAGAAGGAAATTTTTGAGCTAGCATACATAATTATCTTGAGATCTTAAGAAAAGAAGGTTCTCAGAGGTTTTGCGACTTCTTGACTTCTTCTCTAGTTCTACTTTACGTTAACCCATACGACGCGACACTACGCGACGTTATCATGGATATTATGACGACTGACGATTTGGAGGAGGAGGACATGTGAGGACGAGTACCTCGCAGGCTTGCACCGTTTTGCGTCAGTCGCTATCTAATCAATGACGTACAGTCTAAACATAGGTAACAATATCAGGGCTTGTGCTGGGGAAGAACAAACGTTGACATGGAAATCATGGAATCCTTGTTTAAACCCAATCTCCTTTTGAAACAGTGAAAGTACCTAAATTGAGGAGGGGAAATTTTCGTGATGACCCATTGAATCTTTTCTCAGAAGTTCAATAAGCTGATGTTTGAATCAAAAGAAAACTTGGAAAAATAATAGTGGAGCACCAAAACTTCAAGTTAGTGGAGATGTCATCCCAACGGATCCATGGGGGTTTATCAAACACTCACTCATAACAGTTACAAATGTTCTCACCATTAAAACATAAATGGTCTCATCACTTCCATGAAACTAAAACCACAAGAATTCAATATCTTTTTAAACCCCGTGATTAAACCACACATTTTTAACTGTTACAAACACTCATAACAGTTACAAATGTTCTCACCATTAAAACATAAATGGTCTCATCACTTCCATGAAACTAAAACCACAAGAATTCAATATCCAAACACAGAGAGCGCAAACTACTAATTCCAGAACCAGAACACCACCCTTGCGATTTCTCAAAATCCCCATCATGGTTCGCACTTCGCAGGTCCAGACTTCAAGGAGAAAACAAGAGACTCTCTAAAGATAATCACACTGTCTATGGGTACTTTGTTGGAATTAGGTATTCAAAAAATCTGTGAAAGGACCCCTCTTGAAATTTGGGTTTCAAAGGTGCTAGTTCTTGTTCCTTCCTTTTTTCTTTCCTCTTCTTTTTACTTTTTTAGAAAGTTGAAACATATCTCATACTCATAAGTCACCATGTAGTCCGTTTTTGGCAATATTTTCAACCCTTGCTTTTCCATGTTTCTGATTTCAGGTGCTCTGCGAAACGCACTGGGTGATGACCAACGAGCTGGGCATTCAGCCACAGGAGACCAAATCTCCGATCACGCGGTCCAGACTTCAAGGAGAAAACAAGAGACTCTCTAAAGATAATCACACTGTCTATGGCCTATGGGTACTTTGTTGGAATTAGGTATTCAAAAAATCTGTGAAAGGACCCCTCTTGAAATTTGGGTTTCAAAGGTGCTAGTTCTTGTAGTACTTTGTTGGAATTAGGTATTCAAAAAATCTGTGAAAGAACCCCTCTTGAAATTTGGGTTTCAAAGGTGCTAGTTTCTTGTTGATCCCTGTCTCATGACCTCCCAGTGGTATCGAGTCAGCCAGGCGCCTCTCTCGAATTCTCAGTCCATTCATTCATTCACACCTTCTGTCTATAAGCTCTTTCAATTTGACACATCCTTTACTTTGGTGTTCGCATCGGTAGTTCTTGTTGATCCCTGTCTCATGACCTCCCAGTGGTATCGAGTCAGCCAGGCGCCTCTCTCGAATTCTCAGTCCATTCATTCATTCACACCTTCTGTCTATAAGCTCTTTCAATTTGACACATCCTTTACTTTGGTGTTCGCATCGGTTCCGCCAATTTATGATCATCCATTCTGATATCCATTCTTTACTTTGCATCTTTTCTTCTCCTCTCCTGGTTCTTTTCAAGTGTGCTTGCTTTCTCTCTGGAAGCTTAGCTTTCAACTTTAATATAATAAATAATTTGTAGTTATTTAAATCAAAATTTAAATACCTGCATCTACTACGAACTGTCACCTAGTGGAAACTGAAGATAATTTTGAAAAGTAAACAAAAGCAAATGCTCATTTGGAGTGAGTATAAGCATGGAGCATAAGGTAAAGCTTGTAACTTTTTGCAAAAAAATCATGCAAAGAAAGAAGGATTAAGCGCTGCTTATATGAGACAATTGAGGAACAATGTGGCAATAGTGAAGAAATAAGTTAAGATGTAAAGAGACTATACGTGGACCCACAGGAAATTGGCGACAAGACCTTCTGCAGTTCAAACATAACTCATGTTAGTTGGGGTTTTGGTTTAATGAAAAATAGCTAATGTTTGTAACATTTTGCAAAAAATACATGCAAAGAAAGAAGGATTAAGCGCTGCTTATATGAGACAATTGAGGAACAATGTGGCAATAGTGAAGAAATAAGTTAAGATGTAAAGAGACTATACGTGGACCCACAGGAAATTGGCGACAAGACCTTCTGCAGTTCAAACATAACTCATGTTAGTTGGGGTTTTGGTTTAATGAAAACAGTCAAGGCATTTCAATTGATAGCATTACCTACATCGGTTACTGTATGTACAGAAGAGCATCATCTATGTAGAAAGTATATTCTTCATTTGTCTATTTGTCATTTTTGCAAAGAGTTTAGATGAAGAATTTCCTTTTTGTTGAATGTTCCGTGACCATATTTGGCGTAGAACGTCGACCAAACTTTCTTATCTTCTCCAGCTAAAATTGATGGTAAATTACAATTTGAAATTCTTCTCCAGGAAAGCATTGAGGAATTCGGGAGCATTCCAGATTCCCATTTGTCTTGTTATGTGTGCATATCGTTATCCCGTCAGGATAAAATCCGCCCCGGGCGGAAATCGAACCCGCGGCCTAGCGCTTACAAGGCAGACGCGACACCAACTAAGCTAACTAGGCTGGCAAGGACCATCATCGGATAGAGCTCAACGCCAGCTTTCCAATGACGTATAAATTTAACTGGTTTAATTCCAACTGCTCCAACTAAATTAATAAAAATATTATAAGATATTCTACTCACACCCACACCAAAAAGAAAAAAAGCACGGTTCAAAACTAACCTCTTTCACTTACATCAGTCTTCCTCTATTTTTACCAAGGATATTTACAAAGACTATTTCTGACTCTGTGAAAGCAGGGAAAACTAATGGCCTTGAAACGTTCACATCCTAAGCAACAAAATATTCACGAGTGACTAGTGGAGATGCCAAATTTTCAAAATACAAATTAATACTTCACTTTTTCAAGCAAATGCTCCTTAATATATTATTATATGAATAATGTTGAGCACATAGATACTTATACTCAAAATTTAATGATGAGCATGTACTCATGATCTATAAGCATTTGCTCATAACAAGTATGAATAAAATGAAGCAAATACTAATTAATTTGAGCAAATGCTCCAAAAAAATGCAGTTGGTTGATAGCAACCTCAGAAATGGTGTAACTTCGATTACGTCGAGAAAAAGTTTATTTAACACTTGTTTCTCCCGACCCTAGGGATTTCAAGGCGCTTTATAGATTTGAGGAACCCAATTTGGAGTGGTTAAGTGATCACTGATCACTTTTTGGGAGAGAGTTTAGAACATAGGGGTGGAGCCCTTACTTCAAAACAGAGGATGCAAGTTTTCCCCCGGATTCCAAAAAGGAATAGGGGAAGAAATAAAAATTGATCAGAGTACTGTGAGTAAATGTTCTTCTAGATGAGTTGCTAAAAATAATAGTTCTACAGATCCTCCAGATTCCTCTTCAGAACTCATTTCCAAACTTTTAATCGTTTTGTTGTGTAACACGAATTCAGACACAGATAAATAGGTAGGTAACTAGTTTGAAAAAGAATTAATACCTACTGTGTTTGCACTTGACTAATTAAATATTGTTGTGAAAAGTGAAAACATAGTGTTAATTCTTTTCTAAACTAGTGATCATCCCGTTTTGAGAATACAGATAAATAAGTCAAACACAGAATGCAATAAATTCAGAAATCAAAATCGCATCGGTTCCGCCAATTTATGATCTTCCATTCTGATATCCATTCTTTACTTTGCATCTTTTCTTCTCCTCTCCTGGTTCTTTTCAAGTGTGCTTGCTTTCTCTCTGGAAGCTTTGTTAGGTCTGGAGAAGATTATGGTCCTCTCGAGATTTTATGGATCATTTAATGGTTTATTTTAAAATTTTATAGCTAATATTTGTAACTTTTTGCAAAAAATACACATGCAAAGAAAGAAGGATTAAGCGCTGCTTATATGAGACAATTGAGGAACAATGTGGCAATAGTGAAGAAATAAGTTAAGATGTAAACTTTTCGTCGTCAGACAGTATTTAATAAAATTGACAAAATTTATTTATAATTCGTATGACTCTAGAATATAATTCAATAGTACTCGTAAATTATCTAATTATTTTAAGGTACTCACTAAATCACCTAGAAGTAAATAGATACCTGAAGAAAGATCCAAGTAATTTCATTTGACAGTGCTTTTCGTCGTCAGACAGTATTTAATAAAATTGACAAAATGTATTTATAATTCGTATGACTCTAGAATATAATTCAATAGTACTCGTAAATTATCTACTTATTTTAAGGTACTCACTAAATCACCTAGAAGTAAATAGATACCTGAAGAAAGATCCAAGTAATTTCATTTGACAGTCATATCTATCTATTTAATATTTTTCATACATCTAGGGAAAAGAGTTCAAGTGCATTTTTCTAGGCATTTGAAAATGCCTAGAAAGATTGACATTTCCAAACCCAAATTCTTTTAAACCTAGACGAATTTTTCAAACACAGCGTTTATGTTATGCATAATTTTCCAAAATTTCACGACTGAAGTCAGACCCAATACAACAGGTGACAAGGCATTTCAATTGATAGCATTACCTACATCGGTTACTGTGTACAGAAGAGCATCATCTATGTAGAAAGCATATGCTTTATTTGTCATTTTTGCAAAGAGTTTAGATGAAGAATTTCCTTTTTGTTGAATGTTCCGTGACCATATTTGACGTAGAACGTCGACCAAACTTTCTTATCTTCTCCAGCTAAGATTGATGGTTAATTACAATTTGAAATTCTTCTCCAGGAAAGCATTGAGGAATTCGGGAGCATTCCAGATTCCCATCATATGCTTTATTTGTCATTTTTGCAAAGAGTTTAGATGAAGAATTAAATTTGCTTTTTGTTGAATGTTCCGGGACCATATTTGACGTAGAACGTCGATCAAACTTTCTTATGTTCTCCAGCTAAGATTGATGGTTAATTACAATTTGAAATTCTTCTCCAGGAAAGCATTGAGGAATTCGGGAGCATTCCAGATTCCCATTTGTCTTGTTATGTGTGCATATCTTTTGTTGTTATACAAACGTTTGTGTGAACAAAAATATAGAAGTTCTTCTCTTTTCTAACATTCTTTTCTCTCGTTCTTCTTTTATTTATTTTCGTTTGTCATTTATTTTGGATCCCCATCAAAACCCCAGGTATCCTCAAGAGCCTAACGCCCTTTCATCGCACAGTTTTTATTTGTAATTATAAAATTATTATACGATGCACAAGCGTCCGAGCCAGGACTGGGTTCAGCTTGCTTTTATGGTCGAGAAATCCCTGTTGATATTTTCATTTTTCCCTTTTTCTTAGCATACCTATGAGTTGATGTTTCAAAATTTCTTCAGATACCTACCTAGATACTTGTACTTATTGACATGGGGGAAAGGGAATACCCTCCACAGATCTCTGATTTATCAAATAAACTTATTAATTGAGTTGAATTTTGTTCTGAAAATTTGTTTCAGTTTTCTTATAAAAAATGGTTTATGATTTAATGAGCAACTACATGAATGTTTACCTCCATACCTCCCTATTAACATAATTATCTCCGAACGGAGGGGAATTATTGTTAATTAGATTCATATTAGACACCCAAAACAGATACTAATTAATTGCTTACCTTATTTTATATGACTAGGGTTCTTAGGGACGAAACCGAGTCGAGTTTCGTCATCTTATTGAAAAAGCCTACGAGAGAGGCGAAACTCGTCTAGGTCGGTTTTGGAAAATCCCTAAGAACCCTAGTCATATAAAATTTGATTAATTGATTTCAATTTGTTTTAATGATAGAATAGAAACTTTTAAAAATGTCAAACTTTTAGAAATGTCCACCTCGAAATGACGCTAGTAAAAAAAATTGTCGCTGATGGGATCGAACTCCAGTCCCCAGATTACAACTCCAACGTTCTACTTCTGCATTTTCTTTTCTCTATTTGGGAACAAAACAGAATGGGCAGATTGTATTGATCGGTAAAACTAAAAAGACAACAAGCAAAATGGAAATAAAATCCGTATTATAAGATGTTGTCTTTTTTTATGTGTTTTATTTAAATTGTCTTTTGTATTTGTTTCACATCGATTGACGGCCATCGACTATCAACGGCCACCACAAGTTCGTTCTACGTAAAATCAGAATTTTCATCAATCATAATATTTCTGTACGATTAGGTAGGCTAGTCTAGTTAGCTAGTCCGCGGGTTCAATTCCCGCCCGGGCAGATTTTAATATGAACGGATGTTTCACACAATCACAATAACGTACATCATATACGTTCACATCCTAAGCAAAAAAATATTCACGAGTGAGTAGTGGAGATGCCAAATTTTCAAAATACAAATTACAATCATTGGGCCGTATGAATAAAACGTGAGCACAATCTTATACTTCACTTTTTCAAGCAAATGCTCCTTAATATATGAATAATGTTGAGCACATACTCATGCTCAAAATTTAATGATGAGCATGTACTCATGATCTATAAGCATTTGCTCATAACAAGTATGAATAAAATGAAGCAAATACTAAATAATTCGTTAACATCCTAAGCAACAAAATATTCACGAGTGAGTAGTGGAGATGCCAAATTTTCAAAATACAAATTACAATTATTGGGGCCGTATGAATAAAACGTGAGCACAACCTTATACTTCACTTTTTCAAGCAAATGCTCCTTACACTCGTATTTATGAACAAGAATGATCGTTCTTAGATCAGTCTCAAGTCAAAATTGACCAATCAAATGCCTTGAGACTATGCATAATTTGAGCAACTGCTCCAAAAAAAAATGCAGTTGGTTGATAGCAACTTCAGAAATGGTGCAACTTCGATTACGTCGAGAAAAAGTTTATTTAACACTTGTTTCTCCCGACCCTAGGGATTTCAAGGCCCTTTATAGATTTGAGGAACCCAATTTGGAGTGGTTAAGTGATCAGTGATCACTTTTTGGGAGAGAGTTTAGAACATAGGGGTGGAGCCCTTACTTCAAAACAGAGGATGCAAGTTTTTCCCCGGATTCCAAAAAGGAATAGGGGAAGAAATAAAAATTGATCAGAGTAGTGTGAGTAAATGTTCTTCTAGATGAGTTGCTAAAAATAATAGTTCTCCAGATCCTCCAGATTCTCCAAATTCCTCTTCAGAACTCATTTCCAAACTTTTAATCGTTTTGCTGTGTAACACGAATTCAGACACAGATAAATAGGTAACTAGTTTGAAAAAGAATTAATACCTACTGTGTTTGCACTTGACTAATATTTATTCAAGTGAAAACATAGTATTAATTCTTTTCTAAACTAGTGATCATCCCGTTTTGAGAATACAGATAAATAAGTCAAACACAGAATGCAATAAATTCAGAAATCAAAACTGATTAGGCTTTCAACTTTAATAAATAATTTGTAGTTATTTAAATCAAAATTTAAATACCTGCATCTACTAGGTACGAACTGTCACCTAGTGGAAACTGAAGATAATTTTGAAAAGTAAACAAAAGCAAATGCTCATTTGGACTTTGGAGTGAGTATAAGCATGGAGCATAAGGTAAAGATTATTCATATAAACGGGAGCAAGTGCTTATACTTCAATCTCATACTCATGAGAGCTTCCAACTTTAATAAATAATTTGAAATCAAAATTTAAATACCTGCATATACTACGCACTGTTACCTAGTGGAAACTGAAGATAATTTTGAAAAGTAAACAAAAGCAAATGCTCATTTGGAGTGAGTATAAGCATGGAGCATAAGGTAAAGATTATTCATATAAACGGGAGCAAGTGCTTATACTTCAATCTCATACTCATGAGCAAATGATTATACTCCATGCTCATACTTACGAGCATTTCCTTATTTTTTTATTCATACTGCCCATCGAGTTTTTAACTCTACCTATCTAGGATACTCTAAGCCTAAGCTAAGAAACACTTGTTTTAATTACTATTCATACTGCCCATCGAGTTTTTAACTCTACCTATCTAGGATACTCTAAGCCTAAGCTAAGAAACACTTGTTTTAATTACTAATCAACTTTTGATTGATAGATATTTCCTTTTTTCCCCTGGTTTCCCTTTAGGGTCCTCTTTTAATGACAGGGTTCTCCTAAAGGAGCTCTATTCGACTAATTAAATTGGTTGACTGATAATGATAAATTACAATTTGACCAATTAAAGTGATCCTTGGCACGAGCCATCCTGGTATTCATTCAAACAAGATCACAAAACAATAGTCCACACTGTTCAAACGTTGTAAACCTGTCTTCATTTTGTTTTCTCTGGATTCCCTTTAGGGTTCTCTTTTAATGACAGGGTTCTCCTAAAGGAGCTCTATTCGACTAATTAAATTGGTTGACTGATAAATTACAATTTGACCAATTAAATTTATCACTTGCAATTTGACTAATTAAAGTGATCCCTGGCACGAGCCATCGTGGTATTCATTCAAACAAGATCACAAAACAATAGTCCACACTGTTCAAACGTTGTAAACCTGTCTTCATTTTGTTGTACTTTCCTTGCTTTATCATCTTGTAAACACTTCTCCTGGGTACAAAATGAATTTCAAACACTTGTGAAGACATCAGGGCTTTGATTGTTTCTTTTTTGAAATAATATGTACATAGGTATAATTAATGTTTCTTTTGGAAAATATAAAATATAGCTGTTATCTGTTGTTATGTATCCATGTAGAGCTTGTTGAATTCAGAACTTACTATTAAATATTAAAATATGAGCTATTTTCAAACAGATAACCACTTATTTTATTATTATTTTTTTTTATAAGAGTGTGTCACTGTACCAATCTATAATTTTATCTTGTGCATATTACCTATGATTTAATGAGCAACTATATGAATGTTTACCTCCCTATTAACATAATTATCTCCGAGCGAAGGGGAATTATTGTTAATTAGATTCATATTAGACACCCAAAACAGATAATAATTAATTGCTTACCTTATTTTATATGACTAGGGTTCTTAGGGATTTTCCGAAACCGACTCGAGTTTCGTCATCTTATTGAAAAAGCCTACGAGAGAGGTGAAACTCGGGTCGGTTTTGGAAAATCCCTAAGAACCCTAGTCATATAAAATTTGATTAATTGATTTCAATTTGTTTTAATGATAGTATTCCTCTTCATCTCATTCACATATTTCATGTCACTGAATCCCAGATTCGAACCACGGTCCGCTCGGAATCTGCACGACTGGCTGTTCATCTGTTTATATGGTTCACTTGTGAATCATTCAATTATCTATAGGGCTCTCAATTAGAAAAGAAAAGGGACTCTAAATATTTTACAAAACCTTTAGGATGTCTTATGTTGGGACTACTCAAATATTTGGATTCACGCCTCCGCCTCTTGTTATTCATAGGTGTAATTTTTAACACTAACGAAATAGTAGGTATAAAAGCTAGAACTCAAACCTTTTGTAGTGAACCACCTAAGTTTCTTTTTTCAACTTTATGAACTTTGTTTAAAATATCTTCACAGGGACATGAATAATTTCGTCCACCCAAATTTAAACACCTATAAAATAACCTATTCTAGAAGCAAGATAAGCAAGGTAAGTGAAGCCGGTGCAAATGAATTAGTGACAGCTTCTGTGGAGTTTGGAAATCACCCCTGGCTTCCTTTTAGCGTTCTCTTTTAATGAAAGGGTTCTCCTAAAGAGAGCTCCTTTTCGAGTAATTAAATTGGTTGACTGATAAATTAGAATTTGACCAATTAAATTTATCACTTGCAATTTGACTAATTAAAGTGATCCCTGGCACGAGCCATCCTGGTATTCATTCAAACAAGATCACAAAACAATAGTCCACACTGTTCAAACGTTGTAAACCTGTCTTCATTTTGTTGTAAGTACCTACTTTCCATGCTTTATCATCTTGTAAACACTTCTCCTGGGTACAAAATGAATTTCAAACACTTGTGAAGACATCAGGGCTTTGATTGTTTCTTTTTTGAAAAAATATGTAGGTATAATTAATGTTTCTTTTGGAAAATATAAAATATAGCTGTTATCTGTTGTTATGTATCCATGTAGAGTTTGTAGAGCTTATTGAATTCAGAACTTACTATCAAATATTAAAATATGAGCTATTTTCAAACAGATAACCACTTATTTTTTTATTTTGTTATTATTATTTTACATTTTTTTATAAGAGTGTGTCACTGTACCAATCTATAATTTTATCATCTGCATATTACCTATGATTTAATGAGCAACTACATGAATGTTTACCTCCCTATTAACATAACTATCTCCGAACGAAGGGGACTATTAATTAGATTCATATTAGACACCCAAAACAGATAATAATTAATTGCTTACCTTATTTTATATAACTAGGGTTCTTAGGGATTTTCCGAAACCGACTCGAGTTTCGTCATCTTATTGCAAAAGCCTACGAGAGAGGCGAAACTCGGGTCGGTTTTGGAAAATCCCTAAGAACCCTAGTCATATAAAATTTGATTAATTGATTTAAATTTGTTTTAATGATAGTGTTCCTCTTCATCTCATTCACATATTTCATGTCACTGAATCCCAGATTCGAACCACGGTCCGCTCGGAATCTGCACGACTGGCTGTTCAAACTATATTAGGTCTTCAAATAAGTTGTCATATTGAGCAAACTTTTACAAAAATGTACACCTCGAAATGACGCTAGTAAACAAAATTGTCGCTGATGGGATCGAACTCCAGTCCCCAGATTACAACTCCAACGTTCTACTTCTGCTACTTCTGAATTTTCTTTTCTCTATTTGGGAACAAAACAGAATGGGCAGATTGTATTGATCGGTAAAACTAAAAAGACAACAAGCAAAATGGAAATAAATTTATAATCAGACCTAGTATCTAATAATAACAAAATATTATCTGTCATGGGGAACATCACACTGCTCTATACATCACATAATAGATTTGGGGTTCAATATGTATGTAGGTGCCATTTACATTCTTGTTTTGGGATATCTACAAATAACAAACAGAGATACCAAGTAGTTCAATAGAAGCATGTAATTTTAAATGTTATTATTCATTATTTTCTGAAAAATGTCAAAATCTGAAATTTTATTATTTTTGTTTAGTGGAGATGCTTGAAAACCATTCTCTGCCACGAACTCGTAGAGATTTTTGTGTGGTCAAATTCCCCGTTAGGGATTCCATTAGTTGTCCGTCCGGCAAGCGGTATTATCTACTGAGCCTAATCAACGTTTAGAACTTTAGACAGTACTAGGCACATAATACTATTTTCTTCAGTAGTTTGTTATTTTTTACTTTCTTGTTTTGGGATATCTACAAACAACAAACAGAGATACCAAGTAGTTCAATAGAAGCATGTAATTTTAAATGTTATTATTCATTATTTTCTGAAAAATGTCAAAATCTGAAATTTTATTATTTTTGTTTAGTGGAGATGCTTGAAAACCATTCTCTGCCACGAACTCGTAGAGATTTTTGTGTGGTCAAATTCCCCGTTAGGGATTCCATTAGTTGTCCGTCCGGCAAGCGGTATTATCTACTGAGCCTAATCAACGTTTAGAACTTTAGACAGTACTAGGCACATAATACTATTTTCTTCAGTAGTTTGTTATTAAATGAGTTGATGTTCATCGATATCCTAATATAAGAATTTTTGATTGTATAGAAACCTAAATAGGGTTTTCCGATTTTGTGAAAACAAAACACGTACCTAACCGATAAATGCTTATGTAAATGTTATTATTGATTATTTTCTGAAAAATGTCAAAATCTGAAATTTCATTATTTTTGTTTAGTGGAGATGCCTGAAAACCATTCTCTACCACGAACTCGTAGAGATTTTTGTGTGGTCAAATTCCAAGTTAGGGATTCCATCAGTTGTCCGGCAAGCTGTATTATCTACTGAACTTAATCAACGTTTAGACAGTACTAGGCACATAATACTATTTTCTTCAGTAGTTTGTTATTGAATGAGTTGATGTTCATCGATATCCTAATAGATATAAGAATTTTTGATTGTATAGAAACCTAAATAGGGTTTTCCGATTTTGTGAAAACAAAACACGTACCTAACCGATAAATGTTTATTTTTCCTTTACACAATGTTGCATTTACTTTTCCATCCAGGCGGAAGTAATAAACACTGAAAAGCCTATAATAATGTGAAAAAGAAACAGTAAAACGTGTTAGAAAAAAATGAAGACATTTCGTGAACAAAAGGGCGTTTGGAAGCTCCATTGATTGTTCCCATTGAGTCTCGCTAAGGTAATACTTATTTTTCCTTTACACAATGTTGCATTTACTTTTCATCCAGGCGGAAGTAATAAACACTGAAAAGCCTATAATAATGTGAAAAAGAAACAGTAAAAGGTGTTAGAAAAAAATGAAGACATTTCGTGAACAAAAGGGCGTTTGGAAGCTCCATTGATTGTTCCCATTGAGTCTCGCTAAGGTAATACCTAGTTTGTTATTAAATGAGTTGATGTTCATCGATATCCTAAGAATTTTTGATTGTATAGAAACCTAAATAGGGTTTTCCGATTTTGTGAAAACAAAACACGTATCTAACCGATAAATGCTTATTTTTCCTTTACACAATGTTGCATTTACTTTTCCATCCAGGCGGAAGTAATAAACACTGAAAAGCCCATAATAATGTGAAAAAGAAACAGTAAAAGGTGTTAGAAAAAATGAAGACATTTCGTGAACAAAAGGGCGTTTGGAAGCTCCATTGATTGTTCCCATTGAGTCTCGCTAAGGTAATAAACCTACAGGAGAGCTATGAGTCCACTACTTGACCTAGGACCTCACACACGCGAGGGCAGAAGTGTTGTAAATCACCTTTCCTAACGAGAGCTCTCTTCAATCTTTTCATTTTGAAAGCTACCCAATATTTAGTGTTCAACACCTTTTCAAGATCTTTGTGTGTTCGAAATACAAACAAGCAAAACGAGAAAATGTTTTCTTTTGCCTTGGTGGAATAGTCACTCTCTAAGATTTTGTTGGTACAAAACAGTTGGGTGCCCTGTCAATTTCGTCAAGTCAAACTTCAAAGGAATACTTGGACGTTTCCGACGCAAGATGGTTTTTCTTTTGCCTGAACCAATGTATTCTGGGGAAGTTTGGTTTGTTCTATTTTGCTATGTCCCGATTGGAGAAGTAATTTTAAGAAGAGCTCAAGTCCACTTTTACTATTTTCCACTAGAGCAAAAAATGGACTTCCGGTTTCTTGCATTAAAAATGAAGAATTATTAAATATTTCGGTCTAAATCGTGAAGGACCATCATTGGAAAGAGCTCAACGCCAGCTTTCCAATGACGTATAAATGCATTAGGTACTCAATTTTCACCAAAGAGTGACATACCCCACCAATTAAATAAATATATAAATAAAAA